>NC_139950.1:12611776-12686776 GCF_963454915.1 Gymnoscopelus microlampas
AGGGACGCTATAGGGACCATGTGGATAACTAGCATCTATTAAATAAAATAAAAAAGGCAACAAGAACTGATAGAAGGAAAGTGAGGATTGCTAGGGGTGATTGCTAGGGGTGAGTGCTCGGGGGTGAGTGCTAGGGGGTGATTGCTAGGGGTGATTGCCAGGGGGTGAGTGCCAGGGGGTGAGGCGGAGTCTGAAGTTGAGCCCGTGGAGGAGATAGCCCGTTGAAAGTGTCCACTATAAAAGATTGACAGAGCGTTGTAAATTATTGAGGGTGGTGTGTGTGTGATCGGGTTGCATGCTGTTTGATCCCCGGGGAGCTAAGCTGGTCTCAGACCTGTTGAACTTTAAGGCTCGGTTCACTCGGCCACGTTTAAAACTCTAAAAGTCTCCCACACGCTTTCATGTGCCTGCCATGCTAAGCCGACAACATGCAAACTACACACCCACAGGAAACAGATCTGTCTCTGCCGGGCGAGGTGTGTGTGTGTGTGCGTGTGTGTGTGTGTGTGTGTGTGTGTGTGTGTGTGTGTGTGTGTGTGTGTGTGTGTGTGTGTGTGTGTGTGTGTGTGTGTGTGTGTGTGTGTGTGTGATTTATCACACACACACCTGGTTAAGGAACTGTCATCAAAACAACGACTTGTCCTCCTTGTAACCTTTCTCCAAACCGCTGTGTTTACCACGTGTATGTGTGTGTGTATGTAGGCGCGCGTGCGTGTGTGCGTGTGCGTGTGTGCATGTGTGTGTGTGTGTGTGTGTGTACTTGTATTACTATATTTATGAGGGCCAAAGATCCCCATAAGTTAGGGTGAACATTCAGCCCCTCATACCAGGACCCTAAAATCGATGTGCTCGCCGCGCACACGCGTGCCCATTTATGCACACACACATGGTGAAACACAGAGGCAATGAGTGATTGACAAACATTGCGTTGATTTCAGACATGCAATGCATTTGTTCATGTTTTCTGATTGGTTAGGTGAGCATGTTTACATGAACAGAACATGATAAGCGTCTATGCAACCACTGATAACAACTATTATTATTTTAAATCTGGCAACAATGGGACAATTTTGTTGTGAATGTTGAAAACCAGGACATATTAGTATTTTAGAGATATTTCTCGGGACTCTGGGACACGCAGCTTGAAACCGGGACAATCCTGGCCAAACCGGGACGTCTGAACACCCTATATGTCGTAAAATGTTTTTCAAAATAGTAAGAAATGTGGCCCGGACCGCTGGATTTGCGGTTCGGGCACCTAGGCTCCAATGCAGCCTGACGGCACGTTGCGGGTTTGAGTCCCGTTCCGAAGACCTTTGCTGCATGTCACTCCCCGCCTCTCTTTCCCTGTTTAAGAGCGCAAACACTTGTTTACTTTATTGCGTGTGCTTTCAGACATGCCTCTGTTCGCTCTGCTGTCGTGGGGTTGCTGCTGTGTTCTGTTCATCCAACCAAGCCGAGGTGAAGGTAAGAGTTACATGATCTATACGTTCAACCAGTGGTTCTCAAACTTTTTCATGTCAAGGACCCCCAAATAGATAATGTATTTGGCCGTGGACCCCCATCTCAAAATATTTTGTTCCAGGGACCCTCAGAAGCTAAGATTTAAAAAATATATATTCAAAGATTTGCACAAATCTTCAAGATTTTTTCAAAAATAGCAGATCTACATCTGTTATGTTTGAATAGCCAAAGTATAAAATATGGTTAAAGAGGTTAACGTGATTGTGACGCTAACAAACTGGTACCCCCCCAAGGACCCCTGGGGGTCCCCTGACCCCACTTTGAGAACCAATGCATTGAACCACATGAACTGCCTATTCTGGAAAAAAACATCTTTACAGTCAAAGTAGACTGTATTCCATGAAGGAATTCATCTGATGAAACATATTATATCAACTGACACACACACACACGCACACGCACGCACGCACGCACGCACGCACGCACGCACGCACGCACGCACACACTGATTGTGTGTGTGTGTGTGTGTGTGTGTGTGTGTGTGTGTGTGTGGTGTTAAGTTTCATGGTTGGTGTAAATTTGGATCTTCCAGTTTTAAACACGGAGGCCTCGTGTCTCCTCGTTCAGCTCCTATCCTTGTCTCCTCTCCTTTCTAGGGATGGGAATCTTAAAGGATTTTATCCATTCCGATTATCGTTCATCAATAGCGCTTATCGGTTCTGGTTCTTATCGACTCTGGTCCTTATTCCCTGTTTCTGTGTAAAAAAACAAACCAGAAAATGGCAAATGTTTAGATAAGAAAACATATGCATTGTTTTAAGTACATAGTATGTAATAGTGCTAGTACAAATTGTGTATATCATAAAAAAACATAGCTGCATGTTATACATCTTATATATCGTTGCTGTCGGGTCAAAACCGTTCCTTTTTAAAACAATTTAAAATAGTGAAAATAGCCAATCTACAAGCTCACACCGACTCGTATCGCGAGGCTTTGTGATCTTGTAGATCGCCCATTTTCACTACTTTTGTGTGACACTTGCATGATGAAGTAGGGCATTCATTTACGAAACAAGTTGAATAATGGAGATATGAGGTTTCTGCCTGACAGCAACGATATAGGAAACCTACTGAATAAGGGAGACCATATTTTCATGACCCTTAAACCACACGTTCATACATGCACCATATTGTGCACATCAGGATCAGGCGTCATTTTAGGGGCAAGGCCACTTGGCCTTAGGTGTTGTAATTATTTTGAGGGCACAAAGGCCAAATACCAGGGCAGGAAGGCCATAAAAAGTCCATAAAGAGTCCACTGAAATAATTAATTTAACTTGAAGGTTAAAGATGATTTTATTTTAGTACATACAGTACAAGAATAGTATAACTATCTGAGAAATATAACCCATTTATTTCACAAACTAATGTATTGGCAAAATTACCAATAATTGTCTATTGGTCTCAATATAAGTCACCTTCAGCCGTGGACTTTACTGACTGAAGTAGGGGTCACATTAATCACATTAGATTCACAGATTAGAGAATTTATGTATTTTCCTTTTCCTATAAGTTATTTTCATTCAAATGAAATGTAATTGAACTTGCACCAATAATGACTTTAGTTGATTTTTCACTATTCAAAATACATTATTTCTTAATTATTAATAATTATAGCTTGAAGATTGGCTATTTTCACAATTCTAAATATTTTCTAAATAATGCGGTAAATGGGGGCCCATTTACCGCACCATACCCAGCACCATCTCCATTGCCGTTTGCGAAAGCCCCCCCCCCTCCCCCCTTGCGTTGGGGCCCCGCGATTTTGCGTTACGCCACTGGTTCTGTATCAGTATACAGACTAATTTTATAAATACGGACAGATTTCATTCTAATTGGCTACTGCCTATGAATTTCATGGGCCTGGTGCACACAGCAGCACAACAGGTGAATGCAATTAACTCAAACGAGGACTGTGCTGCCAGGCTCAAACTGTCACATTTTAGCTGCTGAAATAAGCTCACCATTTGGATCATTGTTGACAAACGAACAGAACATGGATGTTGTTTGCAAAAGGATTATTTAGTTCTTGTCCATCAGAGTGGTGAGGTCACAGCTTCTCTCTACTTTTGTGTGATATTGATAGCCTAAACTTTTAATTAGTTTGAAGTATCTATATTTTGCTGTTGATCAAGAGTTGGGTTTTGTACTGTGATTTGATGTGCACACATGTGCTGCCACTGACAACAATGACGACACAGACAGCTGCTATATGCAGTTCACTTGTTCTACTGGGTAGTTCTAGTAAAATGGCAGTAGTTCCAACATTCTAAAAGACAAAGGTAGTGTAGGCCAGGGTAAATTAATGATGATAAAACAATACATCGGGGCACATTGGTCTGCAGGCTACTACAGAACTCTCTCTCTCTTTCTCTGTCTCTCTGTCAATAGCATTGCTTGATTCGCAGCATTTTAAACTGGACAATAGGCTAGAAATCAAACCTACCACTGGTTATATGTGCAGCGTTTCACTTGATGTTGTCCACAAAGTATATAGATTCTCAACCAGACAACTGGTGTCGTATTGACAGGAAGATCAATTACTTTAGCACTTTACCACATATGGGCCCATTCTGTCAGCCCAAATCAGATTGGTTTTATGCAACCTGAGCAAGGCTAAGGATTGAAATGTGCTTCCAATAGGCTATGCAGAGCAGCCATGTTGGACAGAAATTGGGCCTCGTCCTATACTTCTTTCACAGGTCTTACCAATGATACTAATACGAAGGATCTGTTCCTTGAAGTGTAGCACAGTGGTTCTCAAACGTTTTAATTTCAAGGACCCCCATAACTCATTTGGTTCCACGTGTACACTCTCAGAGTTACACACCCGTAAGGGGCCATTTGGAACCCCCTCAAGGAACCATGAGGGTCCCTGGACCACACTTTGAGAGTGTGTGTGTGTGTGTGTGTGTGTGTGTGTGTGTGTGTGTGTGTGTGTGTGTGTGTGTGTGTGTGTGTGTGTGTGTGTGTGTGTGTGTGTGTGTGTGTGTGTGTGTGTGTGTGTGCGTGCGTGCGTATTTTGCTTTAGTTTTCTTTCTGTTTAGACGGCATAAAACAATGCGATCCCAATCTGGATAGGCCATAAATCAGATTTGGGCTGGCAGTCTGAACAGGGCAACCCAGGGGGAGCCGGGCATCGAACCGGGGACACTCCCATTTCCTGACCCACATACAGGCAGCATATCAGGATATCACAAACTATACAGGCAGACAGTGGATGAACGCAGGCGTCGTGCATACATAGACATCAAAGGGGCTTCAAGCCCCTGAACTATTACCCGTCTGTATAAAGTACCCTCTCTCCTGACCATGGATGTAGCATTTACTTTGGAATGAAATGCAAATTCCTCCTTTCCTTTCCATGCAGCACCTGATTCGGATGCTATCAATGCATAGAATGGGAGATTATCACGTTCTATCAGACCATTGAATGGGCGAAGTAGGCGACCTACCGTCTACCCCGCGATTTATCAGACCATTCAGTGGGCGTAATCAGGAGCTACTGACCTACCGACGGAGATGACTTAAATACTTTAGTTTCGGTTTTGGTTTTGGTTGTTTCGGTTTCGGACCATGACGGAGGCGCGCAGTCTCAGGCGAGGTGGAGCCCCGCGACGGGCCACCGAAGGAGCTAAGGCGACTGAGTTGCCGTCCGGAGCGGTGCGACCCTCGCCTGTGCCTACTCAGCGCCGTTCGAGTTATGTACCGATATGGACAGAATCGTAAATATTGTTGTGGGGACTGCTCCGCCTCCGTCGGTAGGTCAGTAGCTCCTGATTACGCCCAATGAATGGTCTGACAAATCGCGGGGTAGACGGTAGCTCGCCTACTTCGCCCATTCAATGGTCTGATAAAACGTGATAATCTCCCATTCAATGCATTGATAGCATTCGAAGCCGGTGTTCCATGACGTAACCTAAATGCAGCATTCAAGAGGCCTTTTCCAAAACTCTTCTGAACTTGAATACAATATTTGAAAGTATTGCCCGCTCTGTGTAGAAATCCATCCTATGATCTACAAGCTGATCTACCATGATCTACAAGCTGATCTACATGCTGACAACACGACGCGCTGTCAGCTTGTAGATCAGCTATTTTCGGTCTAGGAATGTCGAATGAAATTCCAGCCAAAAGTGCCCTTTTATAAATTTCAGCCCCTGCCCCTCTAACATTCTCCGCACGTCCCTGAAAGCAAAGGTAGTTTCGAGCTGCGTTCGCTTCCCGCGTTTGCGCGTCTTACTTGTTTAGTATTTATGTTTAAAATGTTGGACTACCTCCACTCAAACAAGGCCTCATGGGTATACATATGTACCTTTCTCCACAATAATGAATGGGTATCAGCACGTTTAGGAGCTGATAAGCGGAACCGAAATCACTTTCATGGGTACACGGTACTTGATATTTTGCATTCGGCTCTAACTTGGAAACACATTTCGGTACCCAACCCTATACCCTTCCTTCTCTCCTCTTTCCCTCTCTTATCTCCTTTCCTTCTCTTCTCTCTGTTGTATCCTTGTTCTCTCATCTTCACTAGTACTACTCTCTTCTCCACAGAGACTGTTGGGGGCGCATGGCCACAGACAGTGCACCTGTTGAGCTGAATAACCAACCAATCAGAGAGCCACTTCAACAGAGCTCTGTTGCTATTGTGATGGGCCATCATGAGTGCATGCGTGTGTGTGAGAGTGTGTGTGTGTGTGTGTGTGTGTGTGTGTGTGTGTGTGTGTGTGTGTGTGTGTGTGTGTGTGTGTGTGTGTGTGTGTGTGTGTGTGTGCGTGTGCGTGTGCGTGTTCCTATTGTGCCAGGGGCATTGTGTTGTGTTGCAGCTGTCCCCTCCATCATTATGGTGGGGACACACTAGCCGGTGACAAGCCTGCAGGTTAGGGGGTCAGGGCTGGCATCTATATACAGATGTCATTGTGTAAACAATCCTCTGACAAGTGTCCATGCTCTGCGTGTCTGGCTGAATCCAAAGCTCCTAAAATAAAACACACTGACAGTTAAAAACCACACGGAAACATAATGATTACGGCTCACCTGGAAACACCACAGCATCTATAGTGAATGCTTTGCTAATGCTGCGTTCACACTGGCTGCTACGAAGCTACAGGCTACCATTCCTTTTCAATGGAAGCCAGTGACATGAAGAGACAAAGCGAAGCCTGACGTTTGTAGCTGCTACAAAATGTACAGAGATACAATCCAAGTTGAGCTGACTTCAACTGCAACCAAGTGTCCAGACTGAGACATCCACATTTAATCACAGTTCAAATCTTAGTTTCCATGTAGTCTGACTCCATTCTGGGACTGGGTAGGCCGAGGCAATTCTGATATGGACTGCCAGTGTGACTAAGTAAGAGATAAAGTTCAGTGAGGTGGTCATTATTGTAAAATAAACACCCAAATGCTTGGAGGGGTTTGTTTCCCAATAACTCACTGCATGTATGAATGTCTTGGCTGCTCTATTCTAGGAACCATTAAGGCTCTATTGTTCTGGAAAAGTGCACGGGGGGGGGGGCATCGGCAGACAAATGCTGGTTGGGGGCTGGTTTGATGATGGGACAGGCTAGGGACTGGGTGGATGACTGGGTTTGCTGATGGGACGGCTTAGGGATTGGGTTGAAGACGGGGTTTGCTGGTCAGGGTCACTCGGTGGCCAGTATCTGTGGCATGTGGCATTTGATGTATGTGTTTACCTTGCTTACTGTAAGTCGCTCTGAAGGAAGAGCGCCTGCTAAATGCCTAAATTGTAACTGTAAATTGCATGCGGCAGACCTGTGCTGTGCTACTGAAGCCCAGCTCCTAGCAAGCATCAGCATTCAGCATACCTGGCTGTGTGGTTTATATTAAACGTGGGTTTGATGTGGGTATGGTTAGACATGGCGGGGTTGACCAGCTCAGCCGCCTTGTGGTTAGAGTGTCCTCCCTGAGATAGTGAGGTTGGGGTTCAATCCCCCAGTCAGGTCATACTGTACCAAATACTATACAAACAGGGCCAATGCCTACCTGCTTGGTACTAAGCATCAAGGGTTGGATTGGGGGGTAAGTCCATGTGACATGCTAGCGTCATGTCCAGGAGGTGTACTTGTGCATCAAACTGCCTCATTGCTGCAGAAACATCAAATAGGCCAAATGCTATTACTTACTTAGTTACTTAACTACTTAGCTACTTACTTACTTACTTAATTGGCATGGTTAACATTAGACACAGGTTTGGAGTGTTTAGAAGGCCTCGTCTTGTTCAAATGCAGAGCATTCATTCCTGACAATGCCACTTTGCTACATTAACCTGTTTTGCTAATTTGTCTGTTATGTGGTTGTTAACGGTTTTTAACGTGGTTGTTAATGTTGCTAGCATGGTTGCTACCGTGGTATTGTTCCAGCTGCTGTCAACCTGGCCAGAGTTCAGACTCATGAACACTTGTTGAACTCTGGGTGGAACCTCGCCCGAGGTGGAAACTTCCAAGCATGTTAGAAATGTGTTTATGACTTATTTCTGTGCCTCATAATACTTGACCAGTGTGGTTCCAGTAGTGACAGGCTCTCTAGACACTGCCCCTACCACCTCATATATACACACCCTCATAAAACTTTATTATCATATATAACACTATTACAGACTCCCCGCTGAGAGAGAAATGATCAACAGTGTTCTGGAACTGGCTTCAGTAAAACCGCAAATGATGAGTGAACCATGCTCTTCAAAGTTCAACTTCAAATTGCTTTATTTTCCTTCCGGAATTTGTGCCAAGGATAGACAACCATACATATAATACACAATGTATTGTACCCTCATCTACTGTATACATTAACCACACAAACCATAGGGTCCCTATTCTGGGCATTGTCATTAGGAACATTCAGTGAAAATAGGCAAAGATCTGGCGATAACAGCAAGCTCCCTATTTTGGGCATGTCATTAATAGAACAACATTCGGCAAAAAGAGGCCAAAATTTGGCTAAAATAGCTGATCTATAAGCAAGTTTTACAATCACCACAGCTGACACTAACACCTGGATCAGATTTTATTGGCCAGCCTTTTTACTTTCAGCCTGTGTCTTATCCCAGCCCCTTCTCGCTTAAAATATGTAAATATAGTGCTAATTGACCAAAATACATGCATAATGTAGAGTACATTATGTTCTAGTCATAAGTAACATATTGACGTAAAGTCTTATAACAATATTGTACAGTTGTACCAGTTCAGTGGCCTTGTGGTCTGAGGGCCCTATCTTGCGTGTCACCTTATGCCTAAACGCTTTAGACATGTTTTACTATTTTGAAAAACATTTTAAAAGAGTTAGAATAGCCGATCTACAAGCTCACAACCTGTCGATGTAGATCGGCTATTTTCACTGTTTTAAAATGTATTTCAAAATAGTAAAAAATGTCAAAAAACCTTTAGGCATAACGGTTAAGGTGGCGAGCAAGATAGAGCCCTCTGTCTGTCCTGAGACTGGGAGGTCGGGGTTCAATCCCCGGCCGGGTCATACCAAAGACTATAGAAATGCTACCCAATGCCTGCCGGCTTGGCACTGAGGTTGGGGGTAAGTCCCTGCGACATACTAGTTATATGTCCAGGAGGCGCACTTGTACATCATGTGACATCGTCAAGCTAATAGAAACTCCAGCATTTCTCTTCCTGGAAAGTTTGCATGTTGAAATATTAGAAGCCATTGTGCCAGAGTGAAATAAATCTGTATTCTACCTGTAAGCCTGGAGACTGGCATTTCAAAAACTGGGTCTCATCAGTAGAGTCAGTGCTTTCATCACACATGGCATAAACACAATAAGAACATAATAATGTTCTGTAAAAGAAATATATAATTTATGTAGGCCTATTTATTTCAATGATATGAAGATATGTTGAAAATGGGTGAAGATGTCCTTTAACAGTTGCACTATAGGCCATCACACCGCTCAACGTGTCCACTAGCTCGCCTGGTGGCCTACTCGGGTGCACAGCACAGAACTCAAGCCCACTTCTCTGCCCTGCTTTTGTTTGAACAAAGGACTAACAAAGGATTTGGCTCTACAAATAAAGGGAAAAAGGGGACGTCGAGTTTTTTTCCATCGGTTAGATATGGCTGTCAATCAAACCTGCACCTTGTGAGTGGAATATTCCTGCCACGCCCACATCAGGAACCCCACTCGTGCGGTGAGTCAGACGTTAGTCAGAACCGCGTACACAGTTGTTTGGTTCTGACTCACAATACTTTGGAATGTCAGCGCCAACATGATTATAGATGCATAGAGCAGTGGTCGGCAAGTAAGTTTGGCCTCGGGCCGAACTTTTTCAAAGACATTAGATGGTGGGCTAGAACACAATTAACGGCTAATTTAGGACGTGGAACTTGCAACAAACAAAACATATACAATAATAATAACTGTATTGTTATAAAAGTTACTACATAAAGATGTGGTAACAAAAGCATGTGGAATCAAATGTTACAGGTGCACACAGAAATGCTTATCTAATCATTTTTGTGCATTAGTCATCCTTGAATGTTTCACTTAGAGGATATTTAGTGAACATTTAATCTGGAGACAGAGAGTACTCCTTTTCGAACAAGAGCTCTTTCATGGTTCAAGGTCTCTTAGAATGGAGAGTATCATTTGAGGCATGTGAAACACAGCTTTGGTGTGTTTTTTAAACGTGAGAGGAGATTTTCATCCAAAAGTCTCAAGAGGAAAGTTGACAGTGAAAACATAACATTCAAAGAATGGAAATAGAACTATTTGTTCATCATACCTGATTTCATCAATTCAAAGCTATTGCTGTCCATATCCTACCTGGACTGTCAGTCAGCTATTGTAAATTATTTACAAAATTACTTGTCGGGGCCAGATATTAACGCTGTCTGGCCAGTTCTGGCCCACGGGCTGCCTGTTGCCTACCACTGGCATAGAGCCTCTAACTGTATGTCTCTGAATTAAATAAGAATAAGAATATTTGGGGTGAGACTAAACTAAATGATTACTGTCACAAACATCAGTGTTTTTTACCCGTCTGATCAGGGTTCTCAGTGAGTAAAGAGGTCAACAGGTCAACGTCTTACTTAAGGGCATAAGGCTGTTTTTGTGGGATCAAACCTACGTCCTTGGGGTTACAGGACAGTGTCTCTGGCAATCAAAACTCACAGTTTCAATTTCAATCAGTTTCAATTGTTCATACAGTATGTGCTAACTAAGTGGTACGTGCTGAATGCCTGTTATCTTCCATTGTGTGTGTGCGTGTGTGCGCGTGTGTGTGTGTGTGTGTGTCCTCCTAATCCATGGCTCTCCCAGCTGCGCGTTAGTTGTGGTGTGTGTGTGTGTGTGTGTCCATTCTCAAATAACACTTGCACAACATCTCAGCTGTTGTGTTGGAGCTACAGAATAACACTGTACACACACACACACACACGCACACAATGGAAGATAACTGGCATTCAGCACGTACCAGTAACTGACCACTTAGTTAGCTACATAACTGCAATATCCTTGCTTCATTTCCACTTGTACAGTTGAGTAAAGTTGATGTGCAGTAGTTGTAGAGTTGTCTATCAATCTATCTATCTATCTATCTGTCCGTCCGGCAGTCCATTTTTTTCTTTCTTTCTTATCAAGGACAATGCAAAAAAACATTGTGTCAAGTGACAATACCATGAGACGTATTGCATGTATCGCATACAGAGTTTTTTTTTCACAAGGCAAATTTGCAACTCCTGTCCCTGGTGAGGCCGTTCACCTATGTTTAAAAAAAAAAAAAAAACTCAATAAATACAGTGCTCTGATTAAATACAAAAACGACATAACATTCACAAAATGGTGACAAAATACAGCCATATAAACAATGACATTCTGAACATTATAAAATAATTAAATCACATTTGTGTGTGTGTATAGTGTGCTGCTGCTGTGCACGTGCAGACATTATGTTGTACAAGTGCACAAGTTGTGTAGTTGAACGGTAGTTGTGTTTTGTGTGTATTTATACAGTTGTGTATTTATACAGTAGCGGTGTAGTTGTACAGTTGCGTGTCCAGAGTTGTTTGTGGATTTCTGCAGGTATTTGGACAGATCCAGACATGATGGCAGAGCATTCCTCTACGCCTACTACACACACACACACACACACACTCCTATCAGTGAAATGCTTCCTACATACTATCCTGAGACAGTGTCGATGCAGAACTCAGATACTGCGCACACACACACACACACACACACACACACACACACACAGATGGCAGCCCTGGTGCCAACAACGTCCCTGTATCTCCTTTGCAGCACTATTGTCACCATTGGAACTTACCACACACACCCACACACACTTCTGGCAGCACACACTGCTTAAGAGGTCACAACACACGTGGCATGCGTAGTGCCCAGAGGTCAGAGGTCATAGGATGAGTGCCATTAATGACCCCTCGGAGACCTCAAGTCTCTGGTGCTTGTTTCAGCTGCTGCTATTCAACACACACACACACACACACACACACACACACACACACACACACACACACACACACACACACACACACACACACACACACACACACACACACACACACACACACACACACACACACACACACACACACACACACACACACACACACACACAGTGAACAATGTCAATGAGTGAGCTGACAGGACAACATGATAGGACAGACAGACAGACAGACAGAGGCATGGTGGCGCAGTCGGTAGTGTTGTCGCCTCACAGCTAGAAGGTCCTGGGTTCTATTCCCACCGGGGACGCTGTGGGCGCTGTGGGCGTGTTCTCTCCTCCGCATCATCAGTGCCCATACCCTAGGTGGGGTTGGCGAAAGGGCCTTTCTGTGTGGAGTCCTTTGCAAGTTCTCCCCGTGTCCCCTATGGTAGGTTTCCTCACAAAAAAACATGTAGTAATCCTGGTCTCTATACTGCCTCCCCCTGGTAAGCCAGGGTGCCTGATGGAGGGGAAACTCCCTCCCTGTCAAGTGATAAGAAGCGGTCTGCTCACTCCTCATGCATTGATGGAAGCATGAGCTCAGTGCGGGGCTCTCCCCAGGCTGGCAGAGGGAGTGTAACGCCGAGGATTACATGCTTAAGCAATTGGCACTGGGTGAAACAATGGGTTACAGAAAAAACAGACAGACAGACAGATAGACAGATGGATAGATAGTGTTCCTTGGGGGGGGGGGTTTCCAAATGGACCCTTACAGGTCTGTAACTCTGAGTTACAGGGGTCCTTGAAATTAAAAGGTTTGAAAAGAAATGAGATACAGGCAGCCAGGCAGGCAGGCAGGCAGACCTTGTTTCCATTGTGGTCCGTCACCTACTGTACTGCCACTGTGAACCCAGGAGACTGCTTTAGTTTTGCCAGGACAAAATATGATAGCACACCTTCATATGATATGCTTGATAGGACAGTAATATATATTTTGTAATATAGATTTCTTATATATATATATATATATATATATATATATATATATATATATATATATATATATATATATACACACAAATCCAGAAGGTTTCAAAATAATTTCTGAAAATGAAATAAAACATACTATAAATATAACAAACATTTAAGAAAGAGTTTAAATGGCCGATCCACAGGACGTGTTGTGAGCTTGTGAGCTCAACACAAGCTTGTGAGTTCACAAATTGTGAATTAACCGTCTTACGTCCTATTAAATAGGACTTAAGTGGTTAATTCACAATGTGTTTTTTTGTAAGTTTGGGTCCCAGGGGAGACATCAAATTTCTCTGCTGGGGTCTCGAGCTAAAAGGTTTAAGGAACCAATGGTCTAGTAACATATACGGAGCATCAGGCCCCAAAACAACCGCTTCAGGGGCAGCTTTTATCCACAAGATTTGAATTCCTCAACTCTTGACACCAGCATACCAACCCCAGCGCGCGCGCACACACACACACACACACACACACACACACACACACACACACACACACACACACACACACACACACACACACACACACACACACACACACACACACACACACACACACACACACACACACACACACACACACAGTTGAGATGACTCTAAACTTGACACTTGAAACAATGCTGAACTAAATGATGAGTTATGCTGCTTCACAGTTCTCCAACAACACGTTCTAGCAATGGTTTGTTCATTTGCCAAAGCTTACAACTATATACAGACACACAAAATCTGTCTGTCTGTGTGTTGTCATATGGATATGATATGTATGATATTAATGATGTATGTTGTGTCCTGCAGGTTTTACCTGTATGTGCAGCATGTCATATGGATATGATATGATATTAATAATATCTGTTGCATCCTACAGGCTCCAACTGTACATGCAACATGAGCAACAGTCGCTGCGACGAGACCGGAGTGTGTCGGTAAGAACTAATCTCCATGGTTACGAGATGATGATGATGATGATGATGATGATGATTACTAGGGCTGTCCCCTCTTAGACTTAGATTGTGTTAGTTGATTGGGCATTAAACTCTGGATATAATCATAGGCACATTAGGAGACAATGGCTGGTGCACTGCCTTAAGGGACACAATGATTGACCGATGTGACACAATGTCAGTTGGTGTTGGTGTGTGTGTAGTTGTCAGGGCGTTTATGAAGCCGTCAGTGCAGACAGGAATGTGCTGGCATGGACTCACATATCTCAGATGTACCAACATGTCCATCAAAAATGCTGCTCTCTGACTGTCTCTGTGGTGGAGCCACAGAACACATCAGTGGAGTGTGTGTTACGTGTGTTTATACGCCCTCTGGTGGCCACAGTAATACATATAAATCCACATTCAAGAGTTTGCATTGGCAAAAGGGGGGTAGGAGTTTACAAGTTTACACTTCATCCTACTATCTTTTCAAACATTGTTGTTGCTATCCTTGTTTTTTTCTGTTTTGTATTATATTTGTTTTTAATAAATGTTCAAAATAACTTAATTCATTCAAGTCCATAGGCTGGGGTCACAATATGTCTGTCGGTATATGATTATTTTCTTTACGGCAGATATTATGTGAATACTGTAAGTGAGCATTTTACAAAAGCAGGAGATTTGGCACACTGTTAGAGCATGCCCTGCAATTCTTGCTGTCCTATGTTTTTCTCTTTCTTCTCTCTTTCTCCGGACTGCGCCCCAGGCCAGTGCAATAACTGGATGGGGGGCGCACTACAAATACCGAACATATGAACCTATGAACCTGGTTACCACGGGGAAATCTGTGACGGCCCTATAGCCAAAAATATTCCTTAGGCCGGGCATGCTTTAACAGAGTAAAATGCATAATTCCTTCAAATGTTGCACATTATCTACTGGGCTAAATGAGGTGTGTGTGTGTGTGTGTGTGTGTGTGTGTGTGTGTGTGTGTGTGTGTGTGTGTGTGTGTGTGTGTGTGTGTGTGTGTGTGTGTGTGTGTGTGTGTGTGTGTGTGTGTGTGTGTGTGTGTGTGTGTGTGTGTGTGTGTGTGTGTGTGTGGTTATTAGGTGTGACCCCGGCTGGGATGGGGACCAGTGTGAGGTGTGTGTTCAGATGCCAGGGTGCGTGCACGGCTCCTGTCACCAGCCCTGGCAGTGCACGTGTGACCCAGGCTGGACCGGACGCTTCTGTGACAAAGGTGACAACATGACCACATTCCTCACATCGTTATAGTAGTGCTACACTGTAGTTATTACATAGTTAACACACCATAGTTACATAGTAAAGGCAGTAGGCTCTATGCACAGCAACGATATTGGAGAGAAATTGGGCCTCTGAGAGTTACACAGCTGTAAGGGGCCATTTGGAACGCCCTCACACTTTGAGACCCACTGGTGTAGCAGAGCGTTTCCAGTGAGCCAACATGCGCAAGATTCGGTATTTGACCAGAATGGAACAGAGCCTTAATCAGCATCATTGGTAACACCTGTGAAGGAAGTAAGGAAGAGGCCAATTTTCTTTCCAATATGGCTGCTGTGCATAGATCCTATTGGACTGAGTTAACCAGTGAATTTTTGTTTCTCTATAGTTTATATAGGAAATGTTGGCCGTCTCAGCCATCTCAATGGCTGAGGAACAGGGACTACATGTCTCTGTCAGACACCATGTATTTCCAAGACAACAGATATAGCCCTTGTGAAAAAAATGTTATTTTGAGAGCATATTGCCCAACAATATGAATACATTTTCATATGTTTTATTTAGAACTGTTTTATCACAATATTACACTTGAATGTGATGATGGTTGCAGAACTCGGCACAAGTGCCTCGTTCCTGACCGCATCACTGTGATGCCAATATATGTAATATTGCTTATAGTAATAGACCATAATTTCAAAGTAATATACCATCGTTACATAGTAATACACTGTGGTTATTACATAGTAATACGCCATAGTTACAATAGTAATACACTGTGGTTATTACATAGTAATACACCATAGTTACATACTTACTTATCAATACCCTGTAGTTACATATTAATACAACTTATCCGTGTGTGTGTGTGTGTGTGTGTGTGTGTGTGTGTGTGTGTGTGTGTGTGTTGCCTCCCAGACATCCATGTGTGTTCCAGAGAGCGTCCGTGTCTCAACGGAGCCACCTGCGTCACAGACGACACCGGAGAATACTCCTGTCTGTGTCCAGACGGTTACCACGGAAACCACTGTCAACTGAAGACGGGACCGTGTCACCAGAGACGGTCAGTCATGCACCATACTAACCCTAAACTAGACACCCACCAGTGATGTCATATCCACTGTTATGTCACATCCACATCAATGGAAATGCATGCATCTGTACAATGGAAATGCATGCAGAACCAATGGAAATGCATGCAGGAAAAAAAAAAAAAGAGTTCTGTGTTAACGGCAGCTTCTCTGTCGTCTCTATCGACTGAAGTGTTGTGTACAGCCAGCGCAATGGATTTAATACCTGGATATGGTTCCAACGCGCTGTGGGCAATTTGACACAGAGGGAGGCGCATGTTTTGCCATTTCTTGCGACAGGTTGTTTATGCATGGTCACTAGAGAGTACTAGTAGTACTGTACATCTCCTCACCCTGTTACTAGAGAGTACTAGAAGTACATCTGCTCAGCCTGTTACTAGAGAGTACTAGAAGTACATCTGCTCAGACTGTTACTAGAGAGTACTAGTAGTACATCTCCTCATCCTGTTACTAGAGAGTACTAGAAGTACATCTGCTCAGTCTGTCTCTTTCAAACTATCGCCTGCTTTCACTGCTGGCTAGGGGTGTGCCGATACACTAATTTCACGAAACGATACGATACGATATTTGGCTCACAACTTCGATACGATTTCGATACGATACGATACGCACTTTTTTTATTATGAAAATATATGGAGGAGAAAAAAAGAAAATGCAAACAAATAATTCTGTTTTTGCATTATTCAGACATGCAAACTTGTAGCTTTTCAGCTACAATAGCCGTTTTGAATCCAAATAGTATGACACCTGACCCGGAAAAAAAAACATGTTGTCACTCTTTTCACTTCGGGGCCGTTTGCATGCCTGATTATTATGATTGTTAAAAAAAAAAAAAAAAAAAAAAAAAAAAAAGAATTTCAAAAACGATATTTTTTTTTTCCAAAACGATACATATCGTCGCGAAAACGTATCGCGATATATCGCGGGACGATATATCGGCACACCCCTACTGCTGGCATCTGAATGCGGAAACAACAAAAATAATATATCACGCCCACCCAACTTCTGACCAGTCACACTGTCAGAACTACATCTAGGGCTGCAGGAGAGTCTGAAAATAGTTCTGAGAAGCCCCTTCCGAAGTTCTAGTTGACGACATTTTGTAGTTAACATTTTGTAGTTATAACCTACCCTGTCCACACACAGTTCTGATGTTCTGATTGACGACATTTTGTAGTTATAACCTTACCCTGTCCACACACAGTTCTGATGTCCGGACAGAGCATGAACTGGGCTCAACACTAACCCGTCCCATATCCCCCAGGTCCCCCTGTAAGAACGGCGGCCTGTGCGAGGACGACGAAGGCTTCGCCACGGAGCTGCGGTGTCGCTGTCTGGCCGGCTTCACGGGCGAGCGCTGCGAGGCGGACATGGACGACTGTCTCATGAGACCGTGTGCCAACGGCGCCACCTGCCTGGACGGGGTCAACCGCTTCTCCTGCCTGTGTCCCCGCGGCTTCACCGGACGCTTCTGCACGGTCAACCTGGACGACTGCGCCAGCGCTCCCTGCCTCAACGCCGGGAGGTGTCTGGACCGAGCGGGGACCTTCCACTGTCTCTGTCGGCCCGGCTACGCCGGCAGGACATGTCAGGAGGAAGTCTGGAAGGGACAGAACACACACAAGGTTATTTAAGTTATTTGTTTTGTAAGCACACAATACAGTTTTAGTTATTTGTAATTTTTTGTAAAGCCTCATTTTTATTTGTATTAGTAAAATTCGAGTTTTAGTTATTTCATTATTGGAATTGTTTCATTAAAAGTGTTTTATTAAAAGGTTAAAGCTCTATATTGTGATAGCAATCATTGCTATAGTGTTCAGGTGACCTGAGCACTTTCCTCTGATCAGCAGAAAGAACCCATTCATCAGCTTCATTTGTATATTGTTCCAAATCCAATTTATCCAAAACGTTTTTAGATGGAGACGGGGAGACCCCCTGTTACTGAACAAACACTCTATAGCAACAATTACTATGTGAATAAAGAGCTATTAAACACTTATTTTAACTATAAAATATCACTTACACCCCCCTTTAACTTTAAAAAAAACGTACAGACCCATCCAAGTGATGAAGAACAAGGACGAGGACACGCTGGAGTGACACTAGGACAGCAAGATCACTGGACCACCACGAGAAACTCCACTCACACCAGCAGCAGCAGCAGCAGTACTCGTGGTGCTAGTAGTACTAGTAATGGAGACAGGCTGTTGAAGATCTCCGTAAAGGAGGTGGTGACACAGAGGGGTTCCTCAGGCATCTCTGAGGTCCAGTTGGCCACCATGTTGGTTCTGGGTGGGATGACACTGGCCGTGGTCCTGCTCACAGCTGGACTCGTGTTCAGGGGACTCTGGTACCGAGGACACGCATCGTCACGGCAACAGCAACAACAACCGCAACAACAACAACAACAACAACAGCAGCAGCAGCAGCAGCAGAGCGAGGCGATCTGTGCAGAGCAGGAGTACAAGATCTGCTTCCTGCACGCAGCCTCCGGACAGGAAGTGGAGAAGAAGAGACTCAACACTGAGGTCATATAGGAGCTTTCATCGCAACGCTTGTTGCATGTTGCTAGGAGGCGAGGCGAGCCAAACCCGTCGGACATATCCGGCCCGCCTTTGGTTGGGTAATCCAGTGGTTCTCAAGCTTTTTAATTTCAAGGTTGGATTTGCATCAGGCCACGGACCCTCGTTTGATGGGACCCCCACAGTGTAAAATCCTCGGTGTTAATATAACTCTGAGTTGTGTTTTTGCAGCTACGCCTAAACCTAACCCTTAATCCTAACCTTAACCTCACAAAGAACACGGTGTGGGGGTGTATCGTCCTGATGCAGTGAGCTATCCAAGTCACTGCTCCATTGGGGTTGTGGATGTTATTTCCACTTGCTTCCGGGTCGTCGCCATAAGCTCGCTTGGGAATGAACCTGGCGTCACCAGGCTTTCCACACGGAGGAAGGCCTGGTTTCCGTTCTAAAACTGAGCCACGTGATCCGGTCTAAACTGAGCCATGTGATCCGGTCTGAGCCGTGGGATCCGTGTGATCCGGTCTGGAAACAAAGGGGGAATAAATGGTTTCCGGTGGTGTGTGCCGGTTGGCGTCGCATTGTTTTTGTTCCCCACATAATGCAAATCAATTACTTTAGTCTCGCTACGAGTTAGAATAAAATAGGGATATACTAAACGATTATTATAAAAACAAAACGATTTTGACCAAACTAAACACATTTGAAACGAGGGGGAACATTTTGGAGGTGCACCGGCGCTCTGGTTTCCGCCATGGGTTATATCCTCTAGACCGGAGCAGAAAACCGAAAAAGGAGTTGGTCCAAGGCTACTTGGGAATCATATTTTCGCGTTCTACCTGGAACGGTGACCCTACAGTGCCACACTGTAATAATAGTAAGTGATAATAGAGCTGTGATGTAGTAGTGTCATCTGTCAGTCACATGAACATTCACTGCTTTTTCTTCAATACACAGTTTGGAGGAAAAGAAAATAAAAGAAACATTGTATGTACAGATAGTTATTGTTTTCTACAATATTGTTTTTATATAGAACTGGAGAATGCACTGAAGACTCAGACATATGTACAGAATGTACTGTATATTTGTGCGCTGTGAATCACTATGTATACACTGCTGTCTGTTGATGATGTATAAATATAATATATTGGTGTAATTTATTTGTGGAAGGTGAATGTGATGTTCTTGTCTAGGAATCATTTTTTTATACGGCATTGTGTACAATAAATGTGTGTATGTGTGTCTATTAAATGCTCAATATGTTATTATACCAACACAACACATTTCTCTATCCATCCATCCATCCATTCTATACATCTTTGTAAATAAATTACATGATAAATTAGGCTAACTGATTATCGTCCACTGTTGATCATCAGCCAGGGTTGGATACCACATGAATTTCCTACAGTCAACTAAATCACTGTGTGTGTGTGTGTGTGTGTGTGTGTGTGTGTGTGTGTGTGTGTGTGTGTGTGTGTGTGTGTGTGTGTGTGTGTGTGTGTGTGTGTGTGTGTGTGTGTGTGTGTGTAATGTGATATATGCCCCCCCACGAACACTGTAGCCAGCAGAGGAAGTGATCCCCAGAATAAACTGTCACTGAACCCCCCCTCCCACCAGAAAAGATGAGATTTCATGCAGCAGGTGACAATCTACCATACCACAGACAGACAGACAGACAGGCAGGCAGGCAGGCCGACAGACAGAGTTCAGTGGTTAATATGACTGAAAGATGGTATATGATGGAGCAGCTGTGTGCTCATCATGACTGCATGCATTGTGTATTACTGTACAAATATGAGGGTTGTGGAAACCTCATGCAGTATGTCCAAACTGTTACTTTTCAGGGTTCAAGAGTATCATACAGTAGATGTATTTTTATCAAGTCTGACTTTTACTTTCGTATCCAATCAGGGCCGGACTGGGACCAAAATTCGGCCCTGACATTTTGCCCCAGACCGGCCCACCACAACCGACGCGCAGATAGCAGACACTCTACCGCAATTTTGCGCGTGCGGCCGACCCCCCCAGCCTCAAGCCAGATCTCCTAGTCTTCCCAATTGTCAGGCTCACCTGCCGCCTATCATGTGATGTCTCTCTCAGCTCTGTGAGCCGGTGCTACTGAAGGATTGGCCCTCTCCACTTAGAGGCCACCCAGATATGTGTTTTAATCCTGTCTGTGTCGGATTCTGTCACAAGTTCCCTGTATTCCTCAATGGGTGGCAGTGGTGGGGCGCATCAGGTGAAAGCCGATATTACACTCGATGTAAACAGGGTGTAAACGAGGAAATAAGATGGCACTCAGGAACAGACAGGATTAAAACACATCTATTGCACACAGGTTCCTAATGTCGAGTTAACATTCGTGGCTACAGGGTCAGCACTTTGTTTTTGTCTTTGTACATGTACAGAGAAGTACAGGTTTTGCGCACAGATTTCCAGTGACTATAGCGGGGTAGAGACCAAGACTATCATAGATACAAAAGCAAAAGTCAGACTCAATAAAATACATCTATGATTGTCTTGATCCAAGGTTACATCCACGATAGATTTGACGGTCGCCATCTTGTAGGGTTCTTGGGTTCTATGTTCCCCGCTTACCAAAGGGGTTAGTGTTAGAGTTAGGGTTGTAAGCGGGGAACATATAACCTGGGGAACATCCTCATAAGCTGTTAACATGATAGCCTACATGACTAAGGTTTCCAACAGTTGAAATACGGAATTGTATAAGACATTGATATTATAGATATTATTGCACTGATAAGGGACACACTTTGTTCCTTATTTTGGGGAATTAATCAATGACACACTTCTTGCACTCGCCCATCATGATTCAGACATTTGTTCTCTCCACAGGTGGAACTCATCAGGGCTGAGCGGCCAATTCAGCTAGACAGGGACAAAAAAAAAACTTAATGTTCAGTAGAATAACAATTACTTAAAATCATGACTGTGCATTTCTTCACTGCAAATTATGCTGTGCAAATTACCAAGGTGCAAACACGCTGTGCAATTGCAAATAATCCATAATTCAATCAATCAGTAAGGTTGCAATATACAATGTACACCATGGGGCTAAAGAATGGGTCAGAAGCTGTGTTCACGTTCACTTGTCCCATTGGAATGAATAGACTACAACCTACTTCTGGTGACCTTCAGGTGACCACCTACGTCAAAGATACAGTGTAAACCGGAGATGGTGGGTCTTGCTTTCCTATTGGTGTTGGCCCCAATCTCCTCCAATCACCTCCTATCTCCTTCTCTCCTCCTATCACCTTCTATCTCCTTCTCTGCTCCTAAAAAAAAGACATGACCTCATTCAGCTCGCTTCTCCAGTTCGACACAAATAAGGACCCGGCTCCAGTTTAACTTTAAAATATTTTTATTTGCTTTTAAAATAAACATTGGTTTTACAAATTCAGAAAATAAAATCATTAGTAGATTATTAACAGTCTTTTTTGTAGGATTTTCTTTAATACATATACAGTATATATACTTTTAAATCTTGTCTGTGTTCCCAACAAGAGGAGAAAAGAAAAGAGTCGGTACCATAGAGATACCAGTGAGCTCAGTTATGCAACACCTCACATAACTGGGGAAGGAACTCAAACAGAGTGAAGGGTGGGAATCGACCCCGCAACCAAAGACAGAACCCAGACGTGAACAGAAGAAAGCCATGTTGTAAGTAACACACTTTAGAATCCAGCGTTAACTTCACTCCGAGAGAGTGAACAAATGGAACCAAATGGACCTTTATGGGTCTGTAACTCCAATAGAGTTAGAGTTAAAGAAAAAATACCATGACTTTTTTTTTTTCATTAATACTTTTTATATTAATGTTATATGATCATTACAATCTTAGTGTTTTGCCAACTATTTGGGGGCCCACTTGCAATACACTCACGGCCCACCTGTGGTCCCCGGCCCCACAAGGTTCAGAATCACTGACCTAACAGAAAGACATGGTTGAACTGGGACAGACTGGTTGGACTGGGACAATTCCATGTTCTCTGCCTTCAAACAGAATAGTCTTTGTCCTCTCTGTAAGACATGCTGGGACACTGAGCCAATGTTATAACCGGGTTCATCAAATATTCATCATCTGTGTGTGCGCGTGTGCGTGTGCGCGCGTGTGTGTGTGTGTGTGTGCTGTATAAGCAGTTGTACTTTATGCAGACTGTGGGAGTGTCAACAGTACTGAGAGCACAGCAGCAAACCTAGTTTGAAATAATGGTTTGACTTAATATCGTTACTTAACAGCTCTAGTTTGAAATAAATATTACATTTTCAGCATTTATAAATCATCGCTCCAGGTTGAAATAGTTTTTTTTATTCTCGGCGTTATATTGATAAGAGCTCTAGATTGAAGCAAAAAGTGTGATTCTCAGTATTGTTAATATTAGCGCTTTAGTTTGAAAAGAAGGTTCTATTAGTGTTGTTGAGGGTTTAGTTTGAAAAGAAGGTTCTATTAGCGTTGCTGAGGGCTTTAGTTTGAAATGGTTTTATTAGCGTTGTTGAGGGCTTTAGTTTGAAAAGAAGTGTCTATTAGCGTTGTTGAGGGCTTTGGTTTGAAATAGCTTTATTAGCGTTGTTGAGGGCTTTAGTTTGAAAAGAAGGTTCTATTAGCGTTGTTGAGGGCTTTAGTTTGAAATTGTTTTATTAATCCATTAAGACCTACAGCCGATTCTACGAAATTCTAAACACTTTTGAATGTTTTCAAAAAATGTAAAAGAAATGGCACACACACCCCTTTACAGTTGAATGGGTTCATTACTGTGTGTGTGTGTGCCTGCGTGCAGAGGTGACCTTCCTCCTCAATTACACTGATGAAAGAAAAACTTAAAGATTCTCTCTCTCATACACACACTCTCTCTCTTTTGTATTCTCTCCATCGCTTCAGTTCATCTGATGAGTATTATCAAATATTTAAAACGGTACACCCCCCCCCCCGCCACCCCATCTGTAACCATGGCAACACCCCTCCCATGCAAGTGTAACCATGGCGACCTATTTTTGACTACTGCATTAAGAATTAAAGGCAGAGGGTTGATTTCCACTGATAATTATGGGCTGTTAGCAGGTAATTTAGCAGAGTACAGAGGCAAGGAGATTAGTAGTAGTAGTAATGATAATAATAATGATTAACTGCGTTTCACAGGAGATATAATGAGACTGTTACTCGTTAATCCAGTCAACCGGGACCTTCCTGTATTTTTCTGTGAGATTTTACATGACAATTTAAACCATTAACTCCTTTAGTTTATTTGTTCATTCAATTTTAAACAATTAACTAATTTAGTTTCATTGTTCTTTCTAATTTAAACAATTAACTCATTTCATTTTACTGTTCTTTGTAATTTAAACCATTAGATCGTTTAGTTTCATTGTTCTTTCTTATTTTACAAAGATCAAAAGAGATCACGCACATCCATCTATCATTTAAAGGCATGTGCTGAACTCAAAAGAACCTATCAGTCTAAAGAAAAAATGCCACTTGTTCTTGTGGATCCCACAATAAAGTCACAGAAGGGAGCTACAATATGGGAATACAACAGCAGTTTCATTGTTCTTTCCAATTTAAACAATTAACTCATTTAGTTTCATGGTTCTTCCTAATTGTCCTGAAACCGTTTGGTTTCATGACATTACTGTGAATATTCAACCAAAAAGCAGAGTAGAGTAATGACTCAAGGTCCCAGAATGCATTGCCTGTCCAACAGTAGTCCTAATAATAAAAATTGTCAGCCAGCTGGCCAATCAGCTACTTAATCAACAAGCCTATTAGCAAGCTAGCCAGTCTCCCAGAAACCCAGTCATCCCAGACACACAGAGAAGGGCTGAGGAAACTACCATAAGAGTTCAAACATAAAGAACATTGGGGTAGACATCATCCAGGCCTTGTCTAATACGCTGTTTCTCAATGTCTGGTCTGGGGCCCGCCAGGGGTCAAAATGGATCCTTGAAGTCCAATACATTCCAAGTGTTGATTTAACTCTGAGACTGAAGAAATGGAACCAAATAGACCCATTCACTCTCAGAGTTACAGACCTGTAAAGGTCCATTTTGACCCCCCCCCCTGGTGGTCCGCAGACCCGATGTTGAGAACCAGTGGTCTAATCGAGGCTGTGGTATCATTGAACCAATGCAAATCGGTTGCAGGATGATGACATTAGCGTAGAATGCGATTTAATGCGGTAATTATAGAGCATTAGTAGTTTTCACACAGTTTTCTTAAAATAGTTTGTCAATATGTCAAGAAACAAAGAATGAAAGCATATTCTTACGTTTTACTCATAGAAAGGTTTGGGTTTAAGGCGAAGGTTTAAAAGTTAGAAAAAAACATTTCAATCGCATACGACTTCATTAACTGAGGGAGTACAAATCCATCTGGTTCCATTTGTACTCTGTCTTAAAGACATTATGACTCCACTCATTACACACATCCAATACGTTCCCATCTACACTGAGCTGTCAATCAGTGTGGGGCGGGGCTAAAGAGAGCCAATCAGAGAACATGTGAGAAGGCAATTATACGGACAGTAGTTCGAAAGCCCGGTTTATGCTTCGTCGTAAGACGGTGTCACGCGATGAAAATAGCCAAAATATCCGTGACGCGTTATGTGAGCTTATAGGTTGGCTATTTTCACTGGGCAAAACCGTCAAAAAGCAGAAACTCGGCGTGAGACTGAATGCAGTGGGATGTCAAACCAATGAAAACGTATGAGACAGCTAAAGCTGTCAGATTAGCGTAACTTTAAAGATCTTTACACACCGGGGGGCGTGACAAACCATATGTAAATTGCCTACAAGCATTTTGCACCTTAACTATTGATATAGTTGATGCCTCACTCATACAGGTTAATGCCTTTATTCGCTGTGAAAATCACCCTTAAAAATTGCGTTGCCTATTGGGCAAAAAGGGGAAGAAAATGCCACCAGGTGTGTAAGTACCTTAAATCATGGACCTTCTCGAAATGTAAAACACACACATTTCAAAACAGGAAAACAGAGAAAACTCGTGTTACTTTTGAAAGCTGTTCCAGAAGTTTCACGATTCAGAACAAAAACTAAATTGTAACTTAACAAAATAAATTGTAGACAAGCAGGAACTGTGATTCATAACTGCATGATTATACTTCACGTCAACAGATCTCCAAACCCATCTAGAGAGGTCAAAAAAACTATCATTACAATTAGACTTATCAATACTAATCAATACATTTACCCTGCAGGGCTTGTCAAAGAAGAGCTGTAGTCTGCATGAACCCCAGAGCAGTGGCTTTTCTGGATCATCGTTCGCGGCCCACCCATCGGGGCCCACCCATCCACGGATCAGGGTTTGCGGCCCACCCATCTGACCTGTGGGCCGTTGAGAACCAGTGCCCTAGCACCCCTATTCTGTCGTAATAGCAGAACATTCAGTAAATTAAAAAAAAAACATTCTGCGAAAATAGGCGGACATTCTTCGGAAAAGGTGAACATTCTGCAAAAACTAGACGAACATTCGGTGAACATTGGCGAACATTCGGTGAGCATTGGCGAACATTCTGCGAAAATAGGCAAACATTCGACAAAGACAGCACATCTACGAGATGTGCTCTCTCCGCTATGTGACGTACGGTACAGCGGAAGTGTACAGGGTTTAAGTGGTTTAACAGCTGCTTACCCACAATGCAGCAGGTGAGCGTCAACCAGTGGAGATGAGTGGGTTTAGATGAACGATCACTATAAAGAAACATCTGTCCAGCGTCTGTCCAAACATCTATCAGACAGACAAAACAGCAGGTACTGCCTTCTGTTTTACATTTTGTATCAGTGGAAATTATATCCAGAAATCCGGATAATAAATACATGATCTACTTCTGTTCCGACAGTAGTGTCTGTGACGTTTTAGAAGCAGGGGAGAATTTATTTGAGGGTTTTAGGGTTAGGGTTACAGCCCCTGTTTTTTTTTTGTGTCATCCTTTTAGCATAACTTTTGACTGTATAACTTGTACTGTAAATAATATTCTCAATAAAGTATTAAATCAATCAATCAATCAATCAATCAATCAATCAAAAGGGTAAACAGTTATGTTTGTCTCTATAGGACAGACAGACAGTGTTGTTTGTCTCTGGTTGCCATGGTGATCTGTTTCTAACAACAACATGACTCTTCCGCCATCTTGCATTAACACAGCAGAGGTTGCTGATTGGTTGAAAAGCCATGGGTTGTGTTAAAAGGCGTCTCGGAGGACGTAACCCCCACAAATACTGAATCTATCCAAATATCGTTGCTGTGGGTGGAAACCTTGTATGTCCAAAACCCTCCTTTTTAATTATTATTTTAACATTTTATTAACATTTTAAAATAGTGACAATAGCCAATCTACAAGCTCACACGTTGTGAGCTTGTAGTTCAGCTATTTTCACTAGTTTTGTGCGACACTCTTAGTAGGGCGTTAATTTACAAAAAAACTAACATTTTGAAACATGGAGATACAAGGTGTCTGTCCGACAGCAAGAATACGTAAAGACAGACGATAGCCAATCAACAATCAGGTTAATAAACAAACATGATCAGGAAGTCTGTAAACAATCAACAAAAACAAGGTGGAGTCATCAATCGTGCAATGGTTTGATTAGGCATCAGTTTTTTTAAGACGTAATTAGTGAGTTGCATCATCACGTTTACGTGTGATTTACGGCAACAAAAACATCAAAGCAGGTGATTAAATAATGATAATAATCATAAAATACATGAAATGACAAGGAAATACTAAATGAAAATGTCAGTGAACAGAAAGTCAGTGTGCACCGTGTATGTACAGTATCTAGTGTGTGTGTGTGTGTGTGTGTGTGTGTGTGTGTGTGTGTGTGTGTGTGTGTGTGTTTTGTAGAATACAGTATATCTACAGTATGTACATTACGTATTGTAGTGCAAGGAGTCTCTTCAACAATGATCTCGTTTTTTAGTTTTTACCGTACTTGTGACTGATTCACACACACACACACACACACGCATACGCACACGCACACGCACGTGTCCATACATTATGGCTATATATCCTGGATGGGTGAGTTCTGACGGTCGTTACGGAAAAAGGATCACAGTGACCAATGAGAGAGCTGAGAATTTAAGAGTCAGGCAACGACTGATGAAGACAGCGGTGTGATGAAGGTTAAAACTTTAACGTACACACCGTCGCACGACAGTAATCGCACGCTGGGAACCACATATCGTGACGATTTTCACCGCACGACGCCGTCTTGTGACGAAGCATAAATTTGCATACTCCAAACCGAAGTCCAGCTCTTTTTTAAGCTTAGGGCAGAACTCTGATATTTAAAGTGTTTTATATCAGTGGTCCTCAACCTTTACTCGATCAAAAGTGTTCATTTTGACAAAAGAATTACGGTTAACGCTAACATTTTCTAGAGCCTGTACATTTTTTTCCAGCTTGGATCAATGGAACTAACGTAATGTAATTTATATTTATCGATGTTGCAAAGAAAACATTTTTTTTCAACGTTTTCAAGAAAAAATACCATGACAGTTTTATATTAGATTTTTATGTTAATGTTAAATTATCATTATAACATTTTTGTTTTGCCCACTATTTGGGGGCCCACTTGCAATACCCTCACGGCCCACCAGTGGTCCTCGGCCCATAGGTTGAGAATCACCGTTTTATACTCAATGCGGCTCTGCCCCAAAGTCATAATTTAGACCCCGCCTATACCGTGCTGAAAGGGTGATTTGACCACGAATCACCACTGTTTGTTTACCTGCTTCGACATAGATTTTTCGCCATTTCTGCCGGCAGACACAGTGGACAAAGAGTGTATTAATTGTCATGAGGTTGTGTTTGTAGTCACTCAGAGAGCGAAAACTGTTCATGGTACATCGATGGCAGATGGCAGAAATAAAACAATGTAAATAACCAACACAGTTAGAAAATCTCAGAGGTGCAAGAAGTGCTGAAACGCACTTCCGCACTGCACTGCTATTCTTT
Source organism: Gymnoscopelus microlampas (assembly GCF_963454915.1). Lineage (NCBI taxonomy): Eukaryota > Metazoa > Chordata > Actinopteri > Myctophiformes > Myctophidae > Gymnoscopelus > Gymnoscopelus microlampas. The sequence continues at coordinate 12,640,520 of NC_139950.1, forward strand.
GTTTGCTCTGCAGAAAATGACGCAGTTGGGTTTCTTAATGACCTGCCGAAACCGGGAAAAAGTTCCAGCTTCGCTTGGAGTATGCTGCTGACTAATTTAGCCAACGCAGAAGCTCGCAAAGTGGCATTCCGCGACTTGTTGCGAGCTCGTAGGTCAGCCGTCTTCGTCGCGCGATGAAGTACGAATCGGGAATTTTAGAGCAGTGATGAAGACAGCGGTCTGATGAAGGTTAGAGGGCGTATAAACGTGTCACACGTTGCGTTAAGTCTGTCTTTTAATTCCTCCTTTCTAGTCCCACTGTCAGACAGACAGACAGACAGCCTGTCTGTCTGCCTTCAAAGGTTCTCAACCTTTTCTGGATCAGGGCCAATATCTGAAGCGTTTGCGGCCCACCCATCTGACCACTTTACCCGGCAGTGAGTGGTCAAATGGGTGGGCCACGTGCTTTAGTTTATTTTAATGATCAATCAATCCATTTCATCCCCCATTACATTATTAATATGATCTTAGTATTTTGCCAATAACTTGGAGGCCCACTTGAACATCCTCACGGCCCATCGGTGGGACCCCGACCCATAAGGTTGGAGAATGGTGAGGATGAGGAGCAGAGGGCGGGGGCAGCGGTGATGAAGGTCAGTCCAGCAGCGTGCCGTGCTCCTGGGCTCGGGTCAGGCTGTCCTTGCGGAGGAGGTGATGGACGCCCATCCTCTTCGGGTTCTTCTGGTGCCGAGGAGGGCCGTGGTGACCGCCGGGGGGCGGCGGACTAGGGGGGGCGGAGGAGGAGCTAAACTCCCCGGAGATGACGTCATCTCCCTCCTCCACCTCCTCCTCCTCCTCCACCTCCTCTCCTTCGGACTCCTCCCTCCTCCCGTAGCTGTGGGCGGGGCTGTCGGCCATGGCGGCGATGACCGTGTCCCCGCTGGCCACGTCCTGGTCCTCCAGAGGCGGCGGTGGCGGCAGCGGCGGCGGCTCCAGGTCGAGGAGCCCGGATCCGCGCCTCCAAACGCCGTCCCCTCCCCCTCTCTCCTCCTCGTCCTCTCTGTCGGGGGACGCGGCCCCTCCTCCTCTCCTGTGGGCGGAGTCGGAGGAGTCCGCGTGGCCCTGGTGCGTCCAGCTCCTCCTGAGGTCCAGCGGCGCCTCCTGGACGGCTCCCGGCCGTCCGGCGCCGACCGTCGGCTCCTTGGCGGAGGAGGGGGAGTACTCGGAGGAGAAGGAGGTGCGGTGGAGGGCGTGGTCGGCGTGGGACGACGGCACCGTCTTCTCCACGAACAGCTTCTGCCAGTTGGCCAGCAGGAGGTCCTCCTCCTCGGAGCAGGAGGTGGCGGAAGAGGAGAAGGAGGCGGGGCCTCCTCCCCCGCCGGGGGGGGTCTGCTGCATGGTCGGCGGGGGGCTGGAGAACGGACTGGACTCGTCGTCGGCGCGGCGGTGGCGGCCGCGGCGGTCCGCCACGCCCCCTCCGGACGAGCAGGAGGACGAGGAGGAGGGGGAGGGGAAGGAGGCCATGTGGTCGGAGGATGAGGAGGAGGTGGCTCCACCCCCCTGGCCGTGGAGGGAGGAGGAGGAGGCGCCGGCCGGGTCGGAGGTCACCAGGCTGAGGGAGATGGCCTGAGGTAGGGGGTATATGAATCCACCATTAATTGCCACAGAAATGATTGTGATAAACGATTTAATTGTGTTTTTCCTTTGAACAGTGGAACTTAAGATTTTGGGGCTTTGTAAACCAAAAAATGCACAGGGCAGATAATTATGACAAATTACTTAAATGTACAAAGAAATGACTAGTGCCAATAATCAAAATAAGTCTAAGTGTGTTTAAAAATAGTTTTTGAAAATCGTAAAAGGTAGGAACATTTTTTATTATTATTATGCAAGGGATAATGTATGGGGAGGTGGTCATTGTGGGTGAATGTGTTTTGGGGCGAGTGTTTTGGTATTCTTGCGTTGGTGCGCCACGATAAACAAGTTAGTGTGGTGGATCAAATAGAATCACTTTTCGGTTATTGCATCGTCCATTTCTCACTTCAATTACATTGTTTGTTTGTTTACATGGCTGTCATGTTGGATTACAGCATGGTCATCATCAAGAAATAATGACCGATGATTGACCAATCAGAATCAAGCATTCAACCAAGCTGTGTAATTAAATGTGGTAATAACTGTGCCAGGGCCTACCTGCTGGGTTATTATTATGATGTAATAACAGTGCCAGGGCCTTACCTGTCGGGTGGCGTAGGTACAGTTGGGCAGAGGGCTGTTCTTGGGGATCTTCACCTTGTCATCGGAGGAGAACTCGATGACCTTGCGATGGCCCGGGTACAGCGGGTGGGGCGGGTGGTGTGGGGTTAGCTGGGGCGGGGGAGGGGCCGGGTACGGGTTTAGCTTCTCGAAGGCGGCCGCCTCTTCTCCACTGCCCGCCGAGGCGTCTGGCCGCACCGCGTTTCCGTTCTGGAGGTCCGTGGAGCGTCCGCCATGATGACCCCCGTTTTCCCTCAAGGCGGCCCCGCCCCCTGCTCCTCCTCCTCCTCCTCCTCTGGCCCCGCCCCTTGCCCCTTCCGTCCCGGGGTGGGGGTGGCCCGTCATGTCCACGTGGACGAACACGTCCTCGGCGACGGGCCGGCCCAGGGCGGCGCTGCCCGACTGGGACGAGTTGAGGACCATGGGCTCGGGCTTCTCCAGGACGCGGGCGATCACCGAGGTGGGCACCACGTCGGCCGGGGTCAGGCTCAGCGTGTCGGGGTCGCGGGGGGTTCCCCCACCACCCCGGACCCCGACCTCCTCCTCTGGGAGGCTGCTGTTGCTGCGCATGTGTTTGTTGACCATGTCCTGTAACTCATAGGGCAGCTGAGAGAGAGAGAGAGACAGACAGACAGACAGACAGACAGTTATTTTAGTTAACTAAAATAGAGATTATCAACCTGTGGGCCGGGGTCCACTGGTGTATGATATTGGGGCCTCAACATGGGCCCCAAATGATTGGCAAAACACTACGTTTTTACGTTTGATATTACAGGTAGGGTAAGTGATATTTTTTGGTAAAAGCAAAAGGTTTTTGGTTAAAAGATTAAAGCAATACATTGTGATAGTAATCATTGCTATAGAGTGTTTGTTCAGTAACAGGAGTCTCCATGTCTCACCAACTCTTTAATAAACAGAAAAAACATTTTCAGGTGGGTGGCGAAATTTCAGCCAATAAGGAGAGATTTCATCACCATTTATCAGCTTCAATTTTAAAGTGTTCCATTTCCAATGTTGTCTGCTCATTTCCTTGTGTCATCACTTCCAATTTCACTTGTTTATCCTGTATCCTGTGTGAGTTCTCTCTCCTGATTGGATCAAATTGGTATCCCGAGCTGAAAATGTATTTTCTGTTTATTAAAGAGCTGGAGAGACATGGAGACTCCTATTACTGAACAAACACTCTACATAGCAATTAGAGCTATGTAACACTTATATTAAATAAAAACTACCACTTACCCTACCTTTAATATAAAAAAGTAATGAAAAAAAAAATCCCGGCTCCTCCTGACTTCTCGTGGAAGTGTCCTTGAGCAAGACGCTGAACCACTAACTGCTCCTGATGTGCAGGTCGGTGCCTTGCATGATGTGTGTGTGAATGTGTTTTTTGAAAGGCTGAATGTAATACACGTTGTAAAGTGCTTTGGAGAAAGGCACTTACACCCAGTGATTAGAGCCTGGTGATTTAAACCATTAAGACTGGGAACGCATCTGTGTAATTTTTAGATTTCTTTGGATATTCAACCATAATAGCAGATATACAAGCTTGTAGATGTGCTATTTCTTTTGAAAAATCGTGAAAATGTGTTTTTTTAAAGCAAACATTTTTAACTCTAATCTTAGCTTCTGGGTATTTTTCTAATTCCTAACATTTAAAAAAAGAAAAAACGTATGTTGCTATAATGCCAATGGTTTCAGGGACCCCCATGCAGAAGCAAAGATTTGAGTTAAAAATGTATATAAAAATGTATATATTCAAAGATTTGCACACATTTTCACGATGGACAAAAATAGCAGATTTACAAGCTCATGGCACTCAGTACCGTGCTATGAGCTTGTATATCTGCTATTATTGAATAGCCATAGAAAGCCACTATAAAGGACACTATAATGACAAAAATAGGGATGCCAGGTTGACATGTTGGATTATGCCTCCAAACAGAACAAAAGCCTCACAATGTGATCTTTAGCGGCCCCCCAAGAGGGCCCCGGGCCCCAGGTTGGGAACCACTCCGGTCCACTGGACACGTGGTTGTCGCTATTAATCAAATGGACGGGCTGACAGCTCTCTAATTGGAACACCTGTCTCTTCCTGTGCCTTTCATGAGCCTTCACATGGTGTCATCCATCTGCAATCTGTGTCTAATAATAATTCTCTCTGAACATTAGTTGAGACCACCCAAACCATCCCTATAGGGACCTCTAGACTACACCACCTGCACCACCGGGTGCAGTGGGGAAAGCTTACTTTGAAAATAGCCGATCGACAAGCTAACAGCTTGTCGATCTGCTACTTTAATACTACTGTACTTTAATCATTTGTTCACTGGAGAAACACACAATCAAAATGATAGTCTGTCTCACTATCAGCAGCTATGATGTATCAATTGATTCCAGAGGAGAGAACCTTCAGTACGTGTGCGTGTGTGCACACACACAAACACACAAACACACACACACACACACACACACACACACACACACACCAGTTGAACTTACATCTGCAAACTTGTGGTTTCTGAAGTGAGACTTGTTGCATTTTAACAGCTGCACCGCCAAGTTACAATCCTGACGATAGCGCTCCTATAGAGGACAGAGAGAGAGAGAGAGAGAGAGAGAGGAGAGGACAGAGAGAGAGGAGAGAGAGAGATACAGTAGGAGAGGAGAGAGAGAAACGTGTTAATTTCAACGATCCCCAGTTCATATGCATGAGAGTGTACAAATGGTTCAGTTTGTACACTCTCTGACTTACAGACCCGTAAGGGTCCATTTATGTCCATTTGTACACTCTTAGACTTACAGAAATGTAAGGGTCCATTTGGTTCGTAACTATTGATAATTTATCTGGGGACCCCCTGGAATCCTCTCAAGGACCCCTGGGGGTCCGCGGACGCCACTTTGAGAGCCACTGAATTACACACATCCATATGAGTTTTTTCTTTTGAGTATTTCTGGCGACACCTCTGGTAGCTACAGCAGACACACAAATTTAAAAAACGAATACATTATAGTAATGTATTAGTATTTAAGTGTAAAAAACAATGTTTTGTGAAAAAAGGGAAATGTTTATATCAAAACTATTTTTTTTTTATTGAAAAGATTGCACAGTACTATGTCCACAGAAAGCATTTTTTGAACTGACAGCGCCCTTTCTGCCATGAAATGTGCAGATACCCTATATACACTTATACTGTATGTTGGTCTGTTTACTGTTGAGTGAGAAAATAGTGTTGCACATTAAGCTTTTTATTTTTAATGTTATCTTTTTATGTAGAGTAGACAATTATTTTTTACCTCCCTTTCTCCCCAATTTAGTCATTATGCCAATTGATTCCTCTCCACATACATTTCTGTGTTGTCACTGCTGTCGTACCCTACTGACTCACCTGCCAGTGAGGAGCCCCCACCAGGAGGACGTAGAGCCTTCGTCCTACTCCTCCCGCCCAACACTCCCCACTGACAGGTGCCACCCCAGCCCGTAGGAGTACATGAAATGACCGATATCACCCTCCCCCGAACACGGGCCAATTGTGTTTGTGTAGACGCTCGACAAAGCCGGATGCACCACGGTGGATTTGAACCCACAACCTCCGTGGTGGTGGGAAGTGACTTTACCACTGCGCCACCCGAGCGCCCCCGTTGCACATTAAGCTAATCATCTGGGGACCCCCCAAAATCATATGGGGACCCCAAGTTTGGTAACCACTGGACTATGGTAAAGACTCCTCTTCCCAGCCGCGAGCATTGCAACCTTGAAAGAATGAGTTTTCATTGTGATGCCGGTAAATACGAACTTAAACTATACTACGCTGGTTGCATTGATCCAAGCCGGAACACAATTGACTGATCATTAAAATAAACATGCTCTGGAAATGCATGCGGCCCACCCATCTGACCACTTAACACGGCAAAGTGGTCCGATGGAAGGGCCGCGAACGTTTTCCAGATGTTCAAGCGGGCCCTGATCCAGAAAAGTTTGGGAACCACTGCTTTAACCCATCAGTGTCATTTTAGATTTCTTTGGCTATTCAAAGAGGAGGAGACTGTACAAGCTCATATGAGCTCGTAGATCTGCCATTTTTGAAAAATCGTGAAAATGTTTGCAAATCTTTGAATATATAATGTTTTAAAGACAACATTTGTAGCTCAAATCTTTGCTTCATGGCGGTCCCTGGGACAAAACATTTTGAGATGGGGGTCCGTGGCCAAATACATATCTAAACATGTTTTCTAAATCCTAACAGTATGTTGCTATATCAGTGCTGCTCCAACTTTTTCATGTCAAAGACCCCAAAATCATATGTATTTGGCCACCGACCCCCATCTGAAAATACTTTGTTCCAGGGACCTCCAGAAGCATATTGGAGTTAAAAATGTTCGCTTAAAAAATATATATAATATATTATTATTTTTTTGAAAATTGTGAAAATTTTTGCAAATCAAGATTTGCACAAATTGTCAATTCTGTAAAAAAAAAAAAAGCAGATCTACAAGCTCATAGCTATGAGCTTGTAGATCTGCTATTTTTTGAATAGCCAAAGAAATCTTAAAATGACACAGATACGCGTTCCCAGTCTTAATGGTTTAAACAGTTGTCAGAAGAAGTTGATCTTATAGGCAGACGTACGTTGAGCTCCTCCAGCTTGTCGATGGTGTTTTTGGCGTCCAGCAGTTTGTTGGTCAGCTCCACGATCTCGTGGTCCATCATGTTTTTGTCCCTCTCCACCTTCCGTAGCTGTAGGAGGTGAAAATGGGAGGAGGAGGAGGCGGGGCGGGAGGAGACACAAATGTTAGAGCTGCACGGTCAATCGCCAATAATACGATTGACCAATCAGAAGCATTGCTTGGGGGATGGGGGCGGGGACAAAAGCTATGGCCGTTCTCTGTTTTAGCTAGTAGCGCTAAACAGATGCACTGTGGGATGTTGATATTTGTGTGTGTGTTCGTGTTTGTGTGTGTGTGTGTGTGTGTGTGTGTGTGTGTGTGTGTGTGCTTGTATTACTACACTTGTGAGGGCCAAATGTATAGCAGAAGTTAAGAAATAGACATTGTGAGGACAATTTTCATGCAAGCTTTAGAAGTAGGCATTTATAAAATTGCGCTCCTAATATTTTGATGCCCAAAGTGTAGTAATACGTGTGTGTGTGTGTGTGTGTGTGTGTGTGTGTGTGTGTGTGTGTGTGTGTGTGTGTGTGTGTGTGTGTGTGTGTGCGCATCTTGTCACCAGGGAATTCATCACCATAATAACCTTTATGTAAGGTACTTGTAACTAAAGTTACAAAGTGCTTCACACTCAGGAAGAAAAATAATTGACCAGCCAACATAAAACATAACAGATCGAAGCTTCCAGCTACGACTAATGAATGAAGAGAGCTTCAACACATGGGGTAAAATAAAATTGAAGAGAATGAAATAACAGAAAATGCAATGAAATGGTAAAAATGTAATGGTAAGTAAAGCGGGAGGTTGGAGAGGCTTATTGTCGCGGGAGTCTATCCCCGTTTCACAATGCACTAAACCTCTGGGAGATGGATTGCTGAGGTTGAGCGCAACACCTACCATCAGCTCCCAGTACTTACAGCACAACCTGCCACACCCACGCCGTGCTACTCATATGCTGAGTTGCCAGTGCCCGGTATCGAACCCATGACCTTGTGATCCAAAGGCGAGTGCACTACCGACTGAGCTACCCGGATAAGTAAAGTAAATAAGCCTTGCATTGTTCCCGCATCCTAGTTTATCTAATACAAGTGAATTGTTAGCCATTTTGAACTTTTATGTATTCAAATGTAATATTGAAAGTTAATGAATTTCCGGACTAGTTCCTTAGTTCCTTGAATATGTTTGAGTTTTCTCTGTCCTCTAATTCATATATTTAATATTGATGTATATAAATGTATATTCCTGTTGATTATGTTCTGTATCTCGGCTGCATTGGGCCTGCCCCTCAACTGTACTTCAAGTTGAAATAAAGGATATGATGATAATGATGATAAAAGTTCTTTGAGTGTTCATTTTTATTTATTTATTAGATAATAAGTTAAATGTCCTCAAATATAGAAACGTCATATGTTTATGAAATTTGACAAAATAACGGTAAAAACATTGGTAAGGGGTGGGCTAGGACTCTCTAAAATCGGGATCAGCCTTTATCGCAAAAGCATCTTTCGTCGGTTGGGTTCTACTGGTCACAGCACCGAAGCAGGACCGACCTAGAAACACAACTACTAGAGCTGTAGGCTAGAATACAACACAACAGAACAGAACGGGAGAAACTAGGAAAAGAGGAAGAGAGATGTTTTGAACGGGGGATGAAAACAAAAGTCTCTGCTACTGGAGGAGGAGAAGAAAACGAGGAAAGAGGTAAGAAAGGAAATGGAAGCAAAAACGCAACTGCATGGACCCATGTCTGACTGACGGCCGCCTGATGAAGATGAGGATGAGGATGAAGGTGAGGTTACATCCACCAACCACAGAGCAGCATGAGGAGAGAGAACGACAGATGAAAGTAGAGAGAGAGAGAGAGAGAGAGAATTAAACACGTTAGAATGACATCATCGCAGAGAAAAGAGGAGATAAGGAGATAAGTGGGAACGTTAAAGACAAACAGTACACACTAAAAATCTACACTGTTAACTTTGAGAATCCATTTGTTCCTTTAAAGGGATAGTTCATATAAAAAATGACCCCATGGAGACCTGAATTCATGGATATTTTTTGTTTTTGTCGCATTCCTAAGCCAATAATTTGATGACCAGTGGACCGGTAGGCGGCGATTCCGGAACCACTGCTGGTCATCAAATTATTGGCTTATTATTGACAAAAACTATAAAATATCCATGAATTCAAGTCTCCATGGGGTGACTAATCGATAGAAAAAAAGTCATTTTGGGGGTGAACTATCCCTTTAATCTAAGACTATATAAAATATGTTTAATATGGATAATCTGTTTAAAGGTTTTTGTTAAAACGATAAAGCTCTATATGGTGATAGCAATCATTGCTATTGTTTGTTAAGTAACAGGCGTCTCTTTTTAAATAAACAGAAAGGAAAAAAAAATCATGTGGGTCACCAATTTCATCCAGTCAAGTGAGACTACCCATTCATCATCATTTTCAATTTGAGTATTACTCCAATTTTTTCTTCTCATTTCTTTGTTTCATCACTTCCAATTCCACTTTCGTTTATATTGTATGAGTTCTCTCTCCTGATTGGATCAAATTGGTATCCCGACCTGAAAAAAGTATTTTCTGTTTACTAAAGAGCTGGAGAGACGGGGAGACTCCTGTTACAGAACAAACACTCTATAGCAATGATTAATATCACAATATACATTGAAAAAAATGTTTTTTTTTCAGTTGCCTCTTATTGATATTTAATGTATACAATTCTTATTTTACACTTGGCCTCAGTAAAAGGGAACATCTCGGGTGCAGTATAGTTACTGAATATTTATATTTTTTTTTGCAAACTCAGCATCAACAGTCAGAAGGAGGCGGCACCAGGTCGGAGCAAGGCGGAAGGAGCCTGCTGGTTGGTCGATCGGTCAGGCACCAATCGGAAAGGCTGACAAAGGGTCCATTTACAAAAAAAAAAGGGTCCATTTACTCATCAAAAACTACATTTACCCACATGTAGTTCTATTGGGTTCCTGTAGCAGTTTTATGATTGAAAATGCAGTCCTGAGAGTTAATGTGAGACCCTGAGTGAATCACACACATTCATCCTCTGTAAAACGTTCATTTTAATCTTTATCGGTTAACGGTTATAATTCAAAATTAAAGAGGGTAGGCTATCGGTCATGAAAAGGTACCGGTATACTAAATTAGCATCCCTAAAAAAACACATACAGTCTAAATGTGAAACAAGAAACCATCAGATATTCATGGTTGCAACACACGCGCACACACACACACATAGACTAAACGTGAAACAAGATACCATCAGATATTCATAGACTATTCATGGCTGCAACACAAACACGTACAGTAGAGCCGGAGATATCGGTTCGGGGACCGCTAACTTCCTCTGCAGTATCACTTGATCAAGACATTGATGCCACATGCGCAGTGACCACACACACACACACACACACACACACAAACACACACACACATTCCTCTCTCCCTCTCTTTCAGGAGTCTCCAGACAGGAGACAGACAGAAGGCTCTCAGGGGAACGCTGGAGGACTTCATCTCAGGTCAAGAGTGTTTTCGCTGGGGAGACGTGTCGAAGTAATTATCTAACAGCTCTAGTCACACACACGCACACACACACACACGCACGCACGCACACTGCACTTTATTAAATAATGTACAGGTGTTGTGTAGAAAGTGGGAGGGATCGGAGGGTGGGTGAAAGGTTACCAGGGCATGTAGCTTCTCTTCCAGGTCCTGATTGGCTCGCTGAGACGCAGTGTAACTGTTCTGGAGTCTGCAGAGACACAAACAATATGTTACAATATTATTATTATTATTATTATTGTTATACAGAAGTATCTACATTCTCAAACAGCCAATCTACAAGCACCTACGAGCTTCCACCCGATCTTCTGGGAAATTATGAGCTTATGAACCCCAACATTCTGTGAAAGTATTTTAACCACCTAAACCCCTGTAGACTTAGAGAACTGGACTCGAGTGACAACTGTACTTTGAACACCTTTTCCGTCTACACCAAATCTCCATGCAAAAAATCTACAAGCATTGTAGATCTCCCCCACACCCAGTATATTGACGCTGGGGTTCAAGTGGTTCTAGCCCGAATATGTTTATATCATAATACAATACAACTGGTACCGTGCTTCTCAAACTGGGGTCCAGGGTCCACATTTCCTAGATTTTCTATCGCTTGATGGAGGGTCACGCCCGTTTTATTTGAGAGCGCTCTAAAATCCACTGACCCTAATACTAATCTCACAAACGCCCCTAAAACCACTCATCACATCTCACTCATTTGTCTTCAGAGGTCATACTTTCTATCAACGAGACAATTAATATATTCCTTTAATAGTCTGTTTCTTTATCTGTCTGTCTGTCTCTCTCTCTCTCTCTCTCTCTCTCTCTCTCTCTCTGATAAAGGCTCATTGATCACCATGGCGACAACTCATACTGACATTAAACTCCTCATTAAGCAGCACCTCGTTAACTCCCTGTCCTCGTTAACATCCTCTAATGTCTGTCTGTCTGTCTGCTATGAGACATAACACGTTTGGATGTTGTCTGTCTCTCTGTATATCTGTCTGTCTGTAATAATAACAATGATTTGAGATAATTGCAATTATCTTGCATAATCGTCATAGTCATTTCCATGTTGAAACTTGTTCATACATTTTCCAAATATAGCAGAAATAGCAGATCTACAAGCTTACATGCGTTGTAAGCTTGTAGATCAGCTCTTTCCGCTACTTCATTTTTTTTTTAAAGTATAAAAAGATTAAATATGTAATACATTTCTTTGTATATTTAAGTTATTTGTCATAACAGCCCTGTGCAAGTTTTGATTACGAAGCCTAAAGGGTAAACAGAAAATGTATTTGTATTCATAGTATGTTCCAATGTTCAATGCCTAAAACACAATTAAATCGTTAATCACAATTATTTGTGTGACAATAAATCGTCAACTTCCATTTTGTAATCGTCACAGCCCCAGTTGTCTGCCTGTCTGTCTGTTATCTAACTATATAAATGGCGAGCAACTTCCGTGCCCTCGGTGTCCACACCCCACAGCTCTGTTATCGACTAAACACAACACCGTCACACCACATGTCGCCAACACTGTCGCCACGGCGGGCGGCCTGAATTTACGTTTCGCGTAGGGCACCTGGCATGCCTCACTACACCGTTCCCACCTCGCAACATAATTAATTCTACTCACCAAATGTCGGACACAACGGAAGTGGAAGCAGCTTCCTACCGCTTACCGTGCGTACCACCGACGCCAACACAACACGACGGGCCGCCATTGAAAATCCCCAAAACAACAAGAGCACGTTGCTCTGCTCTGCTCCACACACCAGGCTAGGTTCATGACACCAAAGGATTAGCCAGTGATGTCATCATTACTGCTCAACACACCAGGCTAGGTTCATGACAGCAAAGGATTCGACAGTGATGTCATCATTATGCAACCCGGAAGTACACATCGCCGGCATTGGGATGCCAGGTTGGGATGCCACGCCAGAAACAAGCAAGAACCTGCATGATTTTTTTTTTTTTTTTTTTTTTTTTTTTTTTTTTTTTTTCGTTTGGAGATTTTCATCCGACGACTTTGGCGCGGACCACCAGGGGGTCCGCGGACCCCCTGAAACATAAAATTTTTTCTTTCTTCCCAATTTTATTCTCAATTTTTTTACTTTTACATTACAACTTATTATTTTTATTTTTTTTCCCCAAATGTTCATCCCATATATACACGCGCCCCGTGCGCGGCTAGGGGTTTCGGGCGGCCGTAGGCCGCCCGGACCTCTAGTGAGACATAACACATCTGTCTGTCTGTCTGTTATGAGGCAACACATCTATCTGTCTGTCTGTCTGTCTGTTATGAAACATAACACATCTGTCTGTCTGTCTGTCTGTTATGAGACAACACATCTGTCTGTCTGTCTGTCTGTCTGTCTGTCTGTCTGTCTGTCTGTTATGAGACATAACACATCTGTCTGTCTGTCTGTCTGTTATGAGACATAACACATCTGTCTGTCTGTCTGTTATGAGACATAACACATCTGTCTGTCTGTCTGTTATGAAACATAACACATCTGTCTGTCTGTTATGAGACATAACACATCTGTCTGTCTGTCTGTTATGAAACATAACACATCTGTCTGTCTGTTATGAGACATAACACATCTGTCTGTCTGTCTGTCTGTCTGTTATGAAACATAACACATCTGTCTGTCTGTGTGTCTGTCTGTGTGTCTGTGAGTCTGTCTGTCTGTGTGTGTCAGTGTCTACCTGCGGAATTTGTCTCTCATCTTGTCCAGGTCGTCTGTGGTTCGGTTAAGCTCCGCCTGCAGGAAGTGGCGGCTGTTCTCTAGCTCCGCCTCCAGGGACTCCATCCTGTGTGAGGTGTGAGACAGGTGGCGGCGGAGCTCCTCATTTTGCTGCTGCAGGGTCCTAGTGTACACACAGACTTAAATCACATCTCTGCGTGTGTCTGTGTCTGTGTGTGTGTCTGTGTGTGTGTGTGTGTGTGTGTGTGTGTGTGTGTGTGTGTGTGTGTGTGTGTGTGTGTGTGTGTGTGTGTGTGTGTGTGTGTGTGGAGTACACCAGTGGTCCTCGAAAGGAGACGTATTTAGCCACGTAATCTGAAATTGTTTAGTGCGAGGGAAGATTTTTCTGAATTATTCAATAACGTTTTTCAAAAATAGAGATCTACAAGCTGTGAGCTTGTAGATCGGCTATTATTTTAATAGCGCAAGTATAACATAGGGTTGAAGTGGTTTTCTTTGGTTAAAATAAGTGTTAAATAGCTCTATATTCTGATAGTACTCACTGCTAGAGTGTTTGTTCAGAAACAGGAGTCTCCATGTCTCTCCGGCTCTTTATTAAACATAACATAGATTTTCATGTCGGGATACCAATTCTATCCAATCAGGATAGAGAACTCAGACAGGATACAGATCAAACAAGTGGACCCACTTTGAGAACCACTGGACTACAGGAGGCCGGGCAGAGAGCACACACCCCCATGTACACGTACACACACACACACACACACACACACACACACACACACACACACACACACACACACACACACACACACACACACACTGTACATCATGGCGCCGCAGTGAGACTGAGAATCTCATCTGGGACATTCTCTCCGACCACACATTAATGACAACGTCTGTCTTTATGAAACGAGTCATCCAAAGATAGATCATTAAATTATTGATACAGAGGAGAAGAGAAGAGAAGAGAAGAGAAGAGAAGAGAAGAGAAGAGAAGAGAAGAGAAGAGAAGAGAAGAGAAGAGAAGAGAAGAGAAGAGAAGAGAAGAGAAGAGAAGAGAAGAGAAGAGAAGAGAAGAGAAGAGGACTTACTTTATTCTGTCACCATCCGTTAAGACGTTCTGTAAGAGAGCAGACAATTGTGAGTTAGTCATACAGTGAACTAGTAGCATCAACTAGGACCGAATATATTGTATTACATTATATTACATCACATTAACCACTTAAACCAGGGCACACTTGAAAGTTTCAAAAGCTTTCGCGGCGTCACCCATTTGCTTAAACCGGCAGCCAATTTGTCTGTGTGTGCGCGTGCGTGCGCGTGCATGTGTGAATACTTCACTGCTCAGTTTGGCACACAGACTTATCATGGCTGATCTAAAAGCAGAGAACAAACTCTAACAGAGCTACACACACACGCGCGCAAACACACACAATGCCATGCACACACACACACACACACACACACACACACACACACACACACACACACACACACACACACACACACACACACACACACACACACACACACACACGTGTGCGACAATCAATCCTTTCCCTCCATCCATTTAAGCAGCAAAATCCTTAAAATCCTTATGTACCGTAACTCTTGAGAGTGTGCAAATGGAACCAAATGGACCCTTAACGGGTCCATTTGGTTCCATTTGCACACTCTCAGAGTTACAGACGGATAAACGAACACAGAGGGCTTGACTGTGTGCGGTTTGTCTGCGATTGGGGTCAAATCGATGCGACAGCGGTCAGAAGGGCAGCACTCTAACACACGCACGCACGCACACACACACACACACACACGCGCGCACACACACTCAATACAACGCTCCACTACCCCAGGAGAGGAAACTAGATTTGGGGGGGAATCTAATTTCAGTTCCGATGTTACGATGGTCAACCTGGTCAGGATGGCATCACAGCCTTAAAGCTACACTCCCGGAGTTTATTTCTAAAGGTGCTGTCAACGAGATATTTTTCGGGTTAAAACAAAACGTTTTTATTTATTTTTTTAAGTTACAGCTCTATATTGTGATTGTAATCATTGCTATGGAGTGTTTGTTCAGTTTCTCCAGCTCTTTAGTGAATAGAACATTTTAGGTGGGTTACAAATGTCATCCAATCAGGAGAGAGAACGCCACAAACATCATTTGTCACCTTGTGTTCCATTAAAGCCCTATTTTACAAGCAGATTGATCGGCTATTTTTTCTAAAGATGATGACAAATCTGGACAAATCTTCCCTGGCACAGAATCTTTTCAGATGGGGGATCCGCAGCCGAATACGCATCAATTTCGGGGTCCTTGACGTGATAACGTTTGAGAACCACTGCTCTAGAAACGAATTAATAGCTTTATAAATTAATATTCCAGTTTTAAACCCCCAGGGGAACGAGCTGCAATTATAAACATTAATTAGTGTGGCTTCAGAATCTAGTTTTAAAATTAATTATGTCAATATAATGAAACAATAACAGTGTGACTTATGAAGATGAAGATTAGTCTTTATTGTCCCAGCAGGACAACTCTGTCTTAGGGACGGGACAATATGAAAATTTCATGTCACAATTATTGTGGCCAAAATATCACGATAATCAAAATATGCTCAAAACTTAAAATGCCACTTTTGTTAACTAATTGCACCCCAGCATCCCTATTCTGGGAGGAACGTTAGTCAAAAATAGTAGATCTACAAGCTCTACAACGCGTAGTCCAACTCAGGTCCAATGTATGACGAAGGACAATTTAGAGCTAAATTAAAATCTCTGCGATATGATTGTGTGTTTTTAATTTAATTCGCTCTATTGTTAAAGGTGCATGAAACCATAGGCTGATTTTGTTGTTTGTTTTCCACTTCAGCCCGAATAAACGTGCTCTGAAAAATGCAGGCGTTCAAGCTGTCAATCGTTTTTTGTTTTGTTTTGTCTTATCCTTTTGAAAGATTATGTGCAAATATACAGTCACGTATATGCACTTTTTATTTGGTCAATAAAAATACAAGTTAAATAAAAAGGCAACCAAGGACTGGAATCACTAGCAGACACAACAAACAGGCAAAGGTATTAATACTGGAGATCTACTCAGGAATGGATCTATTGTGACCCACTCAGCTCAGGAGAGATCTACTTGTAATCATTTGCTGTTGAGAAAAGTTCAAATTATGTGTGCAGCAACAACATGGAACATGGATGGAATTCGATTGGAATTACATGGATGGAGGGATGGAGGGAGGGAGGGATGGATGGATAGAGGGAGGGACGGATGGAAGGATGGACGGACAGACGGATGGAAGGACGAACGGACGGACGGACGCTTTGAGGAGACGAGGAGCAGAGGATTGGTCCTGCTGACATACCTTGACGTGTGACTGAACAGACAGACTAGAGCAGAACGCCCCCTGCTGGCCTGAGGAGGCGAACGTGGAGGCGAACGTGGAGGCAAACGTGGAGGCGCGCTTCTCCTCCCGCCGAGCATTAGGAGGAGGCGAGGCTTTGCGCTGACGTTGAGGAGGAGCGTCCCAGCTCCGAGCTCTCCTCCTCCCCACAGGTCTCCTGCCGTGTTCTCCTCCTCCTCCCTGCTCGGGAGAAAAGATTCTGCTGTCGCTACTCCTGCGCCTCCCGCCCCTCCCCTCCTCTTCCCCGGTTCTCTGCAGGAGCTGGAGGCGCGCGGGGCTGAGGATGCGGGTCGTGACCTCGTCCAGGAAGGAGGAGAACCGAGCCTTCCGCTCCAAAACCACTCCCCAGTCCCACTCCGCTGAGGACCTAATGAGGGTCTGGTCCCGGACCCCGGTCCGTCTCCTCCCGTGCTGCTGGTCTGTAGACAGGCTGAGAGGACCGCGTGGGACCTGGAAGCGCATCTTTGGACCGTTCGGCCGCTGATCCGAGGCCGGTTGGTCGGACGGGGCCTTCCTCCCAGGCTGCTTCAGGATCCCTCTGGGCTGTAGCCGGGTCTGACCCTGGTTCTGACCCTGGTTCTGACCCTGGGGGGTCTGCCGGTTCCGCTGTTGAGGCATAAAACTCTCCACCGGTTCTCTGAAGGCCAGGCAGCGCTCTGGACTCCTTGTTGGGGAGCGGGCCAGATGGTCTGGACTCCATGAGGAACGACCGAGGAGTTCTAGACTCCGTGGGGAGTGACCCAGGCGTTGTGGACTCCTTGAGGAGTGACCCAAGCGTTCTGGACTCCTTTGGGAGTGAGCCAGGCGTTCTGGACTCCTTGGGGAGTGACCCAGACGATCTGGACTCGTCGAGGGGCTCCTCCAAGAGTCCATACCTGCTGGCCCACTCCACGAGGAGCGGGCCAGCAGGTATGGACTCTTGGCGGAGTAGTCCAGAGAATCTGGACTCCTCGAGGAGTTTCCCAGGCGTTCCGGACTCCTCAAGGGGCAGCAGTCCAAGCTCTGTGAGGAGACAGAGGGGGAGGAGAACCCCACCAGAAGCTCACTGCTGCTGCTGAGAACCTGCTGGGTGGGGGGGTTCCTTCGCCCCGCCGCTCCTCCTCCATGGTCGCGGGCCGCGGCCGCCACACCTACCGTCGCGGGAGAAGAAGGAGAAACGGCGGCGTCGGAGTCGGCGAGGAGGAGGAGGCGGGCGGCGGGGGGTCCGAGGGTACGAGGGGGCGGCAGGACCGCCAGGTCCAGACTGGACAGACTGGACAGATCCGGATCGCTGCTATAATCGTCCGAGTCCGGCGGCCAGTGGCGCCGGAGCCAAGCGCGGGGGGCGGCGGGCGGGGGCTGCGTGAGGAGGAGAGGGGAGGACGGGTAGGGGTAAGGGGGTTTGGGGGTGATTACCTGATCGGGGTCTCCTCCCGCCTGCAGGGAGGAGGGTGGCTGTGGAGGAGGAGGAGGAGGAGGGGTTAGGGTAGTAGGAGGGTAGAGGTCGTCTCGGAAGGGCGGCGCGTGGCGGGTCTCCCGGTGCTGCGGGGGCGCCTTGCGGTACGGCTTCCTGCCCTGCTGGGAGCCACTCATCCTCTGTAGCGCTCAGTCCTGTTGGGACAGAGGTTAGCCTGTTAGCATGCTAGCTCCATGCAGCAGCAGCTTGGAACTGATGGCTTATGATCTATTCACCCCTCTCTCTCTCTCTCTTTCTCTCTCTCTCTCTCTCTCAAACTGACATCATTAGGGTGAAGTTTGGATCAATAGATACTGGCTACAATCAGGACAGACACACACACACACTAACACACACTTTCTCTCTCTCTCTTTAAAATACATGGACTAGGACAAAGGAGTGAGTGTGTGTGTGTGTGTGTGTGTGTGTGTGTGTGTGTGTGTGTGTGTGTGTGTGTGTGTGTGTGTGTGTGTGTGTGTGTGTGTGTGTGTGTGTGTGTGTGTGTGTGTGTGTGTGTGTGTGTGTGTGTGTGTGTGTGTGTGCGTGCGTGCGTGTGGGTGGGGGGAATTAGAGAGCCCTCAGGCAGAGATTGATGGAAAGAGAGAAGAGGAACTCAATCTGATTGGTAACATTGATCAAACGCACGCACGCCCACACACATGCACACACACACACACACACACGGTCACAGACAGTCAAATACAGGTCAACATGAGGCTACATTAAGAGTTTCAGAACATGGCCATTTATGTGAATAAAAAGAAGGAAAAAAAACACCTACAAGGATATGAATAGGTTGTAGGTCTGCAATGTTTTCCTACTTTAAGTAGGGCATTAATTTAAGAACAACAAAAACAAACAAGAAAGTTAAAATATGGAGATATGAGGTTTCTGCCTGACTGCACGAATTCCATCAACGCTGTGCAATTATAAAGTGACCACAAATTAGCTCTCCAGCACCCCGTTCTGTTTGATGGGTCAATAATGTAGTTTGCCTCTGTATGGCTGCTCTGAAGGGTAACCCAGCATCGTCCATAACCTGAATATGGGTGGGACAAAAAAAATTAAGTCGCAATATGTAGATTGTACTCCCTCTTCTCGTATTGTATCGTGACGGCAAATATAGATTTTGTTATAACAATTTAGGTATTTAGCAGACACTCAGTGACCAATAAGCAAGGTAAACACATACATAGCATGCAGGGAGACAGTGCAGTGCCTCAGTAAACAAGGATCACAGGTAAACCAAGAACCTGGCATTAGTCTAAACCAGGGGTAGGCAACCATAGGCAGGGGTGCCAACTGCCAACATTGGCACAGGGGAGGGTAATCACTGGCACACTGGATTTTTTGTTTAAAATAATATATCTATAAATAAAAACAACCTGTAGTCAATTAAATGAAGTCCCCTCACATCTGTATGCAAATGACATCCTGCACATAATTCTACATGAATTCAAACTCTGACTGGGGAGGGAGTCTGGGAGATAGGTGGGTTGTTGCTCCGAGTCTAATGATCATTAATTACAATGTCCTGATGTGAAAGAAGATATTTCAAAAGAAGAAGGGAGAAAAAGGTTATATTTATGGACAATCAAAATCTGCTGGAAATATTTTATTTGTATGTGGTGTCGTAATTAAACTTATATGTTGACATGGCACACTGACAATCTAGAAAATAAAAACATGGCACTTCAAAAAGGTTGCCGACCCCTGGTCTACACAATATACTATCAAAATAATAATCTGTACTTTGAGACTGTTAGGATACCAGGTAAACAATGAACCTATAGCATCTGTCTAAATAACATGCCATCTAAATTTCATTTTAACCTTTGTATAAGCCTGCAAGGTCGTCAAGGCTAGGGCAAGTGATACGGGCTGAAGGGGTGAGTCTTCAGATTACGGCAGAAGATTGGGAGTGAGTCTGCAGTTCTAATTGCAATGGGGAGTTTGTTCCACAGTTTGGATGCCAGGAGGGAGAAGAGTCTGGGACGTGTGGTGTTGTCCCGGGTGTTTTAGGGAAGGTTCTGACAGCTTCCCTGTGTTAGCTGTTCTGAGTGAGCGGGAGGGGTTGTAGGGTTGGATCAGGCTTTGAAGATAAGGGGGTGCCATACCTTTGGTTGCTTTGTAGGCCAACATCAGTGTTTTGTACTCTGTCCGCGCAGTAACTTATTTTATTACGAAGAAAGCGCTGTCCAGGTTTACATAAAGCACTTCTATTATGCTTAGCACTTTAACCCATTTAGACCTGAGGCTGATTTTAAAAATGCCTTCTAAATCCAGTTTTCAGAAAATCTTGAAAAAAAAACCCAAAACAAATCCTGTTGCTATATACATAGCAACATCTAGGCTTTCCCAGTCTTAATGGGTTAATGCGTCAGCTTTATATATACAGTACGGTTTATATTTTTTGTGTAAATGTAATTTACACAGGAAAATTTAGTTATTTTGGGAATAAATGCATAATTCCCGATTTTTGCCTTTTCAAGGATATTTTTTTATTCTTCAGTTACAGTGGTGCATGCGAACTGAAATGCATTATGTCTGATCTGCACTCAAACACACTAATCAGAATGAGTTTATTAGTAAATACTGTTTGTTTCACCAGCTCAGTGGCCTTGTGGTTAGAGTGTGCGCCGCCTTATACCTTTTCCTTAAACTTTTTAGAAATGTTTTACCATCTAGAAAAAAACGTTTAAAATCGTTCAAATACGTGTCGATGTAGAGTGGCTATTTTCATGGTCTGGAGAGGGCACTTTATTACACACAGGTAAAAAGGAAGGGGATCAAGCCACCTTTGATGTCTATGAGTGTGCGTGCCTGCCTGGCAGGAAATGTTTCCAGATGGAGGTCCACGACCAAATTCATGAGGTGCAGTATTACCGTTTCTGTTATAATGCATTTTATTTGTTTTTTACAACTGCCGAGGGACTACGGTTGACAATGTGCACTGGCCTGAATGTAGACTGTATAAATAAATAAAAAAGATGGACTATGATAGATGACCAGATGATAACTGGAATATGTACTGAACCAGCTGTCAGTGAGCAGCAGATCTCACACACACACACACACACACACACACACACACACACACACACACACACACACACACACACACACACACACAGTTAATATTTAAACAGATATCTTCCAATGTAGATATTAAAGCTTAAAACAACATCAGCTTTTCCACTTGCTGCTCTTGTGAACACAGCACGTAAAATATTTGGCAGACACACACGCATGCGTGTGCACACACACACGCACACACACACACACACACACACACACAGGTGTGTTCCACAGACATCATATTTCAATGAACCATATGAAATATTCATGTATTTTTCAACATTATAAAATGATTTCATCTTAAAATTAACACAGAGGATTTTTACTGACAATAGAAAAATAACCTTTGCTCTAGAAGAAAAAGGTGCAGAGAATTCATTAATTTAACGGACAATTGCATATACAAAGCTACAGAATGTAATTAAATCTTCACTGGGTTGATGAAATGAATTAAAATCACATCTGCTCCTTTAGAAATGTAAGAAATAGACATTGTTTGTAAGGACACATTTTCCTGGCCCTCACTAGAGAGTTAGGCTTAAAAACATTCAGGTTGGGGTTAGGATTAGAATTAGACATTTAGATGTTAGGTTTAGGGGTTTGATTTATGTATTGTGTATGATTCATACTTACACACAGATAAAGTCTCATCTCATAGTCTTATAGTGTGTGTGTGTGTGTGTGTGTGTGTGTGTGTGTGTGTGTGTGTGTGTGTGTGTGTGTGTGTGTGTGTGTGTGTGTGTGTGTGTGTGTGTGTGTGTGTGTGTGTGCGTGCGTGCGTGCGTGCGTGCGTGCGTGCGTGCGCGCGAGTGCGTATCTTATCTAGTGTACTGGGAGCTGACCAGTACGACCACAGTCGTCTAATATTCTACTAATGTACTGGGAGCTGACCAGTACAACCATTCTGAGACAGCAAACAGATCAGCCTCAGGTCTCCATGACAACAGCCTGAAGCTGTGTGTGCGTGCGTGTGCGTTTGTGCGCGCGGGAATATGTGTTTATTGACTTCTGAATGTCATGAATAATAATATAAATGAAACAGCTGCAGTAAAGTCCTACATGGATTTGAGGGGAAGCACTGGGTGATTTGCATCGACTCAAATCACCCAAATTCTATTACTGTGAATCCAGATCAACTTACAGTCTGGTTCCTGCATTCATGAGCAAACACAGAAAACCACATAAAAGTACAGATAGGAGCAGAACATTACTACCTACAGTATTATTACACAATAAACTAGGACGGGGCATTCTGTCTGCAGAGCATATCGTTGCTGTTAGACAGAAACCTTGTATCAGATTAATGCCCTAATTCATGCAAAAGTAGGGAAAATAGCCGATCTACAAGCTCACAACGCATCACACTGCGACATATTTTAGAAAATGTGTTAACCCATTGAATCCGGGAACACATCTTTGTCATTTTTAGATTTCTTTGGCTATTAAAAAATAGCAGATATACAAGCTCATAGCGCTATTTTTTAAAGTAGTGAAAAGTTGTGCAAATCTTTGAGTATATATATTTTTTAAAGCAAACATTTGTAGCTCAAATCTTTGAACCTGCCGTTCCTGGGGGGGGGGGGGGGGGTTTAATGGGGTCGCCAAAAAAAATCCCTGCACTAGTTCATTAAGTTACAGGGACAGCCTGTAGTGTACCATACCCCCCCAATCCAAGTTGCTGTGACAAATGGACCCGTTATGGGTCCATTTGATTACATTTGTACACTCTTCAGAGTGAAACGTGACTCAGGGAGATAAGGAACACAACTGGGACAACGACATGCAGTAGCCAATCACAGCTGCTCTTGTTGAGTTGTCCATACCCAATCAGCAACCAAGCTGTTCCGGCGTTGAGCTCATCCACAGCTGGGGAAGATCTGGACAGACAGACAGACAGACAGACAGACAGACAGACAGACAGGTTAATGTCAAAGATATTGATTGACACAAACACATAGACTGTCTGATTTCAGCTGGTCTATGCAATATGTGCGCACACACACCACGCAAACACACACACATGCACGCGCATACACACTTTTTGGGGGGCTTTTTCTGCCTTTATTGATAGTATATAGTACATAGACAGGAAATGGGGAGAGAGAGGCGGGAAGTGACACGCAGCAAAGGTCGGGACTCGAACCCGCGACACGCTGTCAGGCTGCATTGGCGCCTATATGTGCAGGAACCGCTAGGCCAGCGATCCAGGCCACACTTACACACTTTAGTACGAGACCATGACAGAGAGTCAGCAGAAGAGAGATAGGGAGATGTTTTCAATCTTTGTATTTCAAATGCCTGTATTTCATACAAGCCCTCTAACAAGAACACTGCTACAAACACTAAACTACAAATACATACATTATTATGAGATGAGAGAGAGGGGGGGTAACGACAATAGGAGGGGAAGGAGAAAGAGAGAGGGGACGAGAGAGAGAGAGAGAGAGAGAGAGAGAGAGAGAGAGAGAGAGAGAGAGAGAGAGAGAGAGAGAGAGAGAGAGAGAGAGAGAGAGAGAGAATGTGGGAAATGTGAGTGAAGGATGTAGGAGAAAGGATGAAGGAAAGCAGGTAGGAAATTAGAAAAGAAGGTAAACTAGCTCGGCTATGCTCTGAATTATGTAACAGCAGTTAGTGTCATGTAACACACACACACGCACACGCGCACACACACACACACACACACACACACACACACACACACACTCACTGTTGCAACAGTGGAACTTTATCTAACAGCGCGCACACGCGCGCACACACACACACTCTCTCTCTCTCTCTTCTAAATTCTATATGGCTTAATGTTAAGACATTTATGTTTGAAGGAGAGTGACTAATAGGGCTAGGTCAAGTGTATAATTGACTTTAATTAATCTTCTTAAAACAAAAATGTCTTAATATTAAATTAAATAGAAAACAAAAATAAATCAATCTATAATATAGATGAATTGAACAGCAGGTGGTTGCTGTGTGCTACATGGACTGTGAGTGTGCAGTGTGTGTATAAGTGGTGTGTGTGTGTGTGTGTGTGTGTGTGTGTGTGTGTGTGTGTGTGTGTGTGTGTGTGTGTGTGTGTGTGTGTGTGTGTGTGTGTGTGTGTGTGTGTGTGTGTGTGTGTGTGGATATAGTGTTTGTGTTAGTGTTGTGTGCGTGTGCGTGGTACATAGCAGAGTGAAATCCATCCAGAACTCTCACCTCTTGAGCCAGGGCACTAGGTTGCGGGTTCATCGCCCTCTCCTCTCGATTGTCTTCAACACTCAATCCTGTTTCTCTTCTTCTTCTCTCCTCCTCCGTTTGCCTGAAAGAGAGACAGATCGGATGGGGAAAGAAACATGCTATTAATCACCTGACGCGCGCGCACACACACACACACACACACACACACACACACACACACACACACACACACACACAGTGGAGTCACTTTACAACAGAACAGCATAGAGCAGAAATCTAATACTGACTACAAGTAGACATGTTCTTACATGGTTGAGTGGGGTCCCTCAGGGCTCCATACTAGTGTATTTTCAGTTTTCTGAAAGCTTTAGCTGAAGATCGACAAGCTTACAAGCTTCGATCTGCTATTTACTGCTATTTTCAGCGAAAACTTTACCCACAATATGGATGTTGGGGTTTAAGTGGTTAAAGGGATATTTCACTTTCCAAACAATTTTGGGTCATTTTTTCTTCTACTCAGGCTTTTGTGAGCCCCCCAGACAGTTTTTAAGTTGCTTGATTCAGTATTTAAATATTTGATATTCATTTTATCAGACACGCCCCCTTCCTATACAAACCCATTGTAACTTCAAATTTCATTTTTAACATGTTAGTTTCTTCAAAAACACCTGTCCTTGGTTCTGGTGACTCATCCTGCCCTCCTAATAGGTAAGGGGGCCGTGTTTTTTCAATTACTTTTTCATTTATTTTATGTTTTTTTTAATTGTATTTCATTTTTCTCATTTGCCCCAAAAAATATTAAAAATAAATGAAAAAAGTAATTGAAAAAACACGGTCTCCTCACGTACTAGAAAGACAATATCAGTCACCAGAACCAAGGACAGGTGTTTCCGATGAATCTAACATGGTTAAAAAAAGAGTTTGAAGTTACGTTTGTATAGGAAGGGTCAGATAAAATGAATATCAAATATCTAAATACTGAATCAAGCAACTTAAAAACTGTCCGGGCGGTTCACAAAAGCCTGAGTAGACGATACAATGACCCACATTTTTTTTTAAGTGGAATATCCCTTTAACTAACTCATTGTAATCCCCCAGGGCTCTATACTGGGTCCACTCATTTTCTTTCCCACTACACCAAATCTCTTAGCCGAAAATAGCCGCTCTACCAGCTCTACCAACCAACGCGAATCTAGGATGTCACATTATTATTCCATAATCTCTCGCATCGCATCGTGTGGTTGAGCTTTTAGTGACTCAGTTTCCAGGATGAAGGGCTGTGGGGCTTTGCTTGTTTTACTGTTCTGTCTGTCTGGGACTGCCGGGGCTCGGGGAGAGAGCGGAGGGGTCGGCGAGAGCGGGCGCAATGCCGAACCAGGTGCCCTCTTAATCTTAAAACCCGATATCGGGGCCGAGCTGATGGACATGGTGCACAGCCTGGGAGCCACCGTGGTGGTACAGAGTGGTAAGCTGAGCAACACGGAGGCCAGGCTAGCAACCAGCGAGGAAAGGCTGGCAACTAGTGAGGAAGAAGCCAAGAAACAGGGAATCCTATTGAAAGGTTAGAATGGTCTATAAATGTTACCTTGAAGAAGTTGTTACGGTACAGGTTTTGAAATGTGTTTAAAATGTGTCATAGTTTAACATTTGTCTGAAATATTTTTCAGCAATGGCTGCCAAATTGAGAGCCACTGAGACCAACGTGGAAGGCCTTCAGACCAGACTGAATAGCAACGAGATCCAGGTCGAAGGCCTCAAGACTAGACTTAGTTTGAGCGAGAGTCAGGTTGAAGGCCTCGAGACCAGACTTAATATCAGCGACAGCCAGGTTGAAGCCCTTGTGACCATACTTAGTGCTAGCGAGAGTCAAGTTGAAGGCCTCGAGACCAGACTTAGTACTAGCAAGAGTCAAGTTGAAGGCCTCAAGACCAGATTTAGTGCTAGCAAGAGTCAAGTTGAAGGCCTACAAACCAGACTGAATATGAGTGAGATCCAGGTCAAAGGCCTCCAATCCAGACTTAGTACTAGTGAGAGTCAAGTTGAAGGCTTTGAGAACAGACTTATTACTAGTGAAAGTGAAGTTGAAGGCTTTGAGACCAGACTTATTACTAGTGAGAGTCAGGTTGAAGGCTTTGAGACCAGACTTAGTGCTAGTGAGAGTCAAGTTGAAGGCTTTGAGACCAGACTTAGTGCTAGTGAGAGTCAAGTTGAAGGCTTTGAGACCAGACTTATTACTAGTGAGAGTCAAGTTGAAGGCCTCGAGAACAGACTGGATATTAGTGAGAGTCAACTTGAAAGGCTCCAAACCAGATTTGGTGCTACTGTGAGTCACATTGAAAGCCTCCAAAACAGACTTAGTGATAGTGCGAGTCAAATTGAAGGCATCCAAACCAGGCTGAGTACTAGCCAAGTCCATGTCCTCCAGACCAGACTGAGTGCCGGTGCGGGCCGGGTCGAAGACTTGAAGGAAGAAAGTGAAGGTAATTTGAGCAGTAGATATTCTATGAAGGCAGGTAAGAGAGGGCAGTGTTGAAAAACAACTTACTTTGGTGTTAATTACTTTAGTTTAGCTCAGAGAAATACAAAATAATTGACTGTCTGTTTGATCCATATGATCCACATGGGAAAGCTTACCCACCAAAAAATGTAACAGCATGAGTATTGGACTTAATGCTACTGTTGTACTGCTTTCAGCGCACCTTGCTCAGCCGTCAACCGTAGAAACCAGGCTGACTGCAATTGAAAACCAAGTGCAGAAACTGCAGAGTAAGTAACTTTAGCAAACATTATGTTAAAAGAAATCCAGACTGATGCTGTTATCCCCAAATATGCGTAAAAACTAACATAATATTATTTGAAACTAGCCGTCTAAGTGAAGGTATAATCAGTGTCAAAGTGTTAAAATTCTAATGAGCATCTGTGTGTAAAAGGTAGATGGAATTGTCACCCACATATAAACCCATTGTAACTTCAAACTCAATTTTAACCACATTAGACTAATTGAAAACACACGTCCTTGGTTCTGGTGACTGAAATCGTCCTATGAATGTGTGAGGCGGCCGTATTTCGTCTATGACATTTGACAATTAAAGTTTATTATATAACAAAGTATGCAAAATAAATGGAAAACATTTTTAAAGCACAGCCCGTATCAGTCACCTGAACCAAGGATGGGTGTTTTCAATTCATAAACAGAGTTAAAATAGAGTTCGAAGTTCAAAATGGGTTTATATGGGTGTTATCTGATCAAATTAATATACAATAACTAAATGTTGAATCAAGAAACTTAAAAACTGTCTGGGGTGCACACATGTTAAATTTACTCCAGAAGTGTTTGAAAGTGAAATACGTCTTTAATTTGAGAAAAGTTGTGACGTTCTTCCACTATTATGAGAGCACTGATGAGGGTCTGACTCATTAAAAAGGTGAATGAAAGCACCACCTGACCTTTACTTTAATTAATGTCAAGTAGATTACAGTTAGAATAAACTTTTAAAATGATCCGGCTATAAGGTCAACTGAGAGATAACTACTTCTAACCACTTAAACCCCAGCATCCGTATCGTGAGGAAAGCTTTGTCAGAAAATAGCCGATCGACAAGCTCACAACGCGTCGCGCTGCAACGCGCTGTGAGCTGGTCGATCGGCTATTTTCAGCGAAAGCTTTCCTCATAACAACAGAAAACAGAAAATACAAGCGAGTCCATTCTCCGAGGTTATCTTCCCATCTTTTCAACGCTACACTGGCACTAAACATTAAAGACCTTGTACTTGAATGTAGCATTGAATGGCTCTATCTCAACAATCTCAGAATGTCTATCCCACTCTGACTGAACTTGGTGAACTAAGATCCTACAATAGGCTTTATTAAAGCCTACTCTGTGTGGAGTTTGCATGTTCTCCCCGTGTCTCCTAGGGTAGTTAATACCCTCACAAAAATATGTAGTAATCCTGGTCACTATACTGCCTCCCCCTGGTCAGCCGGGGCGCCTGATGGAGGGGAAGGGAACTGGTTGGAATAACGTGTTCCTTCCACGCGCTATGTCCAACCAGGGAAACTCCCCCGTCAGGTGACAAGAAGGTCAGTTGGCTCTCATGCATTGAAGGAGGCATGAGCTCGGCCCTGGCCTCCCTAGGCTGGTGGGGGGAGTGTAGTGCCCAGGATCACTTAGCAAATTGGCACCGGGTGAAAAAAAGGGTTACAAAATCGAGGGATAAAAATTATAGTAAAAAAAAAAAAAAAAAGCTGCACTATGTCCCTCTCCTCTTCTACCCCGGATTTGAATGTGGTTTCCTGCGCAAGTCCTGAATTTTTACCATTGAGCTAATAGAGCCTGCCTGCTTGCTCAGGAGATAAATTAAATCTCGACCATCAGGTCAAAATTCGTGTCAGATCCTGTGTCTAGGTGAGACATGACCTTTGACACAATCTAAATGTCTCAATAGAATAGCAGGGAGACAAACTACAACCACCCGAATTGTATATGTTATATTTTATTAACATACTCCACCATATAGATTTCATAAGTTATATTGTATTAACATACTCCACCATACAGATTGTATAAGTTATATTCTATTAACATACTCTGCCGTACAGATTGTATAAGTTATATTGTATTAACTTAATACAATATAACTTATACAATCTTTATGGTGGGGTATGTTAACAAAATATAACTTATACAATCTGTATAGTGGAGTATGTTAAATTAACATACTCCACTATACAGATTGTATAAGATATATTTTGTTAACATACTCTACCACACAGATTGTATAAGTTATATTGTGTTAACATACTCTACCATACAGATTGTATAAGTTATATTGTGTTAACATACTCTACCATACAGATTGGATAAGTTATATTGTGTTAACATACTCTACCATACAGATTGGATAAGTTATATTGTTTTATATTAATACTTTGTCTTGTTGAAGCCGATAGTCGGATGTAAGCTGCTACACTGTAAGACAACACATTTAATACATTTGATTGATGCAATGCATATAGTAGTATAATATATGCTTTTATAATATTACAAACAATTTGATAATGCTCCAGACAGACCAAAGGTGGCCTTCTCTGCTGGTCTGAGTGACAGCACAGTTGGACCATTTGATGATACAACCACCCTGGTCTACAAGAGAGTCCACTCCAACATCGGCAATGCATACGATCCATCTACAGGTAGGTGGTGATTAAACCATGTTAATTAACATTAGAGAATCACGTAGGTCTAAAATTAAACAACTTACATACTGTATCTAGCAAACATAAGTAAGTTACAGTATAATCTAAACACATCTTCAACTGTGTGTTTCACATTGAAATAAATAGGCAGAATTTTAATTAACAGCGATTTAAAAGTATCATGATAGAACAGGGATGGGCAGTTTTTTATTCTTCCAGGAGGCCAAACATTTGACTATTGGTTTGAAACTTGAAAAACATAGTGCTGAATCATGTTCATTGAATTTAGACACGGCAGACTACTTTACAATAGGGACTTTTTTTTTTTTTTTTTTTTTTTTTACAGCTGTACTGTATCACTCACACTATTTATGACATATTCCAGTATATGGGTTATAAAGATGGACTCAAGGCAGACTGTTTCTCTGTTACATTATAAACATTTAACATTTGAGTACATACAGATATGGGATGTGGAATGCAGGTATGTACTCAAATGGTACATATGTATTACTGATAATGAATTGGAGTCAAGTTAAATTAATTTCCCTTGAAACCATTTACATAATGCTGCCTTTTAGGATGTAGATTTGTTGGGGGGGTCATTTTGTTTTTCTTTGAGGGCTTTGAGGGCCGGATTGAGATGGTCAAAGGGGCGGTTCCAACCCTCGGGCCGTGTGTTGTCCATGCGTGTGATCGAGAAAAAACATTTTGGTTAAAACTGCAGACTTCTTTTATTGTATTGTATTCAATGTCTTATGGTGTGTGTGTGTGTGTGTGTGTGTGTGTGTGTGTGTGTGTGTGTGTGTGTGTGTGTGTGTGTGTGTGTGTGTGTGTGTGTGTGGGGGGGGGGGGGGGGGGGGGTTCTCTCTCACACAGGAGTCTTTACAGCACCAGTGAAAGGAGTCTATTACCTCACATTTACAGCATGCGGCACATGGTCATCAGAGGATCTAGGCATCCAAATGTATAAAACTGGGAAGGTACTCGTGTATAACTATTCATGGAATACTCATAGCAGTAAAAATTACATGTATAACATGTACATATCTAATGGAATCGTCGTAGAGCTGGAGAAGGGGGGCACCGTTTACATGCGTTTACCTGGTGGGAACAGGCTCTATGATAACCCACACAACCACAACCTGTTCAGTGGTTTTCTGATCAATTCTATGTAATGCTGCTACTGCTACCTTTACTTGGGTGGTTCTTCAAGGACCCCCTAAATTGATATACATTTGGCCACGGACACCCACCTGAAAATATGTTGTGCCAGGGACCACCCCCATATGAGCAGATTTGTGTTCAAAAGTTTCATGACATTCTTTTTTTTTTTCTTTTTTTTTTTGTGTTGTTGTTTTATGACATCAATTACACCCAAAAAAAACTGAACTTTGAAGATTCAGTGGATTTTCTGTGGTCTGGGGTTTTCTGAATAATTAGGCTAAATAAAGTGCTGGGATAAGCCCCTGGACTTTAACGTCATAGTCCACATATACATTTTCTGTGACCAGTTGAAAAGGTATAAAAAACGAAAATGAAATAAGTCTGGCAATGAATGAGTTAATATGTTGTAAAACTGAATGTCATGACACCTTTAAAGATTTCTAAATTACTGCAAATTGCGAAAGTGTGTTGTGCTATTTTTGAATAGCCAATATAAACGGATAAAGTGGTTAAAATGACTTTGATGCTGTATTAACGAATTCTGCCGAGGACCCCTTGGAACCCCCTCAAGGACCCCTGAGGGTCCCCGGACGCCACTTTGAGAACCACTGCTTAAAAGAGCTCCCATAATGCTCGTTCATCCTGTCAATAAACTCAAATTCAAAAGCACTGTTGTCTCTCTATGTTTCATTAGATTGGATATCTGATTATTCTTTAACCACTTAAACCCCACATGGTTGACCTCAGGGCACTTTACTGGTGTTTTCCGTTTTCTCTTATACGTAGAGAATAGCCGATCGACAAGCTTACAACGCACCACAGCGCGGTGCGTTGTAAGCTTGTCGATCGGCTATTTTCTACGAAAGCTTTCCTCACAATACGGATAATGTGGATTAAGTGGTTAAGACCATAATACATCTAGTCCAACGATGATGTGTTTTTGTCCATGGCACATGCAGTTTATGAGTAAAACACTATTCACGTGTATCAGAGAATATTTAAATTTAGGGTGGGCCTAAGTGATATTTTTAAATTAAAACAAAAAGTATGTTTTAAAGGTTAAAGCACTATATTCTGATAGTAATCATTGCTATCCATGAGATTCCAGTGTCCCATGAGGCCTTGTGGGAATTATGGGCATCACTTCCTGTTGTCATTCATTCATTCATTCATTCATTTGAGTGATCTGTGTCAGTCAATAATAATGTGGAAACACAACCTGACAGATTTTTTAAAAAAGGGTCATATTAGTCTGCTTACTGACCATGCAAGATCTACCTCCCAACAGCTGACTCAAATTAATGATTAATGGCTCTTAACCCATTCAATACGGGAACGCATCTGTGCCATTTTAAGATTTCTTTGGCTATTAAAAAATAGCAAATATACAAGCTCATAGCTATGAGCTTGTAAATCCACTATTTTTAACTCCGATCTGTGCTTCTGGGGGTCCCTGGACCAACATATTTTGAAATGGGGGTCCGCAGCCAAATACATATCATTTTGGGGGTCCTTGACATGGAAAAGTTGGCGCACCACTGATATAGCAACATAGTGTTAGGATTTAGAAAACATATTTAGGTATGTATTTGGCCGCGGAGCCCCATCTCAAAATGTTTTGCTCTAGGGACCCCCAGAAGCAAAGATTTGAGTTACAAATGTTTGCTTTAAAAAAATATATACATTCAAATATTTGCACACATTTTCAGACTGTGTAGAAGACTCTGTGGTTACTGTAACTGTCAGTTGAGAATCGAGATCATGTGGTTTTAATTGAATAATTCCATTCTTTCCCTCAGTCAGAATGTTGAAACAGAGACAGACAGACCAAGCAGGATGACATTTAGAAAATGTACACCTCATCTGGAGAGACTTTCTTCGAACAATGACCTTTACCGCAACAACCGACATTACATATTGCGCGCACGCACGCACGCACGCACGCACGCACGCGCACACACACACACACACACACACACACACACACACACACACACACACACACACACACACACACACACACACACACACACACACACACACACACACACACACACACACACACACACACACACACAGTGGACTGTTCAGATGTCAGATGTCATACAAAAGGTCATGAATACTCCTAAAGGCCTGATTATGTTTTGTGTAGCCGCGAGGGTCTCAGAGGGTCTTGGCTCTGTACACCAGTGCTTCCAAAACATTTTCATGCATTTACCCTCGAACCCCCATCTGATAACATTTAGTGGCAGGGTGGGACCCCCATAGGAGAAGATTTGTGTAAAAAGACATCATGAGCTTGTAGATCATTTTTTTATAGCTGGAGAAACAACAAAAAAGGTGGTTTTAAGTGGTAGAATATGCAATATTAACTACTTTGGTTGGGGACCCCCTGAAGGACCCTTGAGGGTCCCAGGACCTCACTTTGAGAAGCACTTCTGTACATACTATACAATGTGATGTCTGCAGACATACAGACACACGTTCAGGAGCAACACAGGCTGCACTCAACACAAGACAAATGACCTTCTTCCAGACAACCTGGAGAACCTGTGTCTAGAGTTGTTCCGATACCTGATACCAGTATATCTACGCACCGATCCAATATCATGTCATTTATCATGTGGTGATAACTAATTCATGCTGTTTATTTTTGAATGTGTATTGTGTAGTGGATGTTGATGTTCCACTACCGTTTTATAGTATTTATTGTACCATTTAACCCATTCAAAATCAATACGGGAACGCATCTGTGCCATTATTTTTATACTTTGGCTATTCAAAAATAGCAGATCTACAAGCTCGTAGCGCTATATGAGCTTTGGGGGCGGCCATAGCTGAGTGGTTAGTGAGCCCGCCTGGGGAGCCAGAGCACGATTCCAGGCCAGGCCAGCAATGTGTCGATGTGTGTCCCTGAGCAAGACTCTTAACCCCTAATTTCTCCCCGGGCGCCAATGGAGGGAGAAGGCTGCTAGTTGTTATGGGATGGGTAAAAAGCAGAGGACGAATTTCACCTATGTGCATATATACATATATACATACGGAACGAAAAAACACCCAAAGTAGTGGGGACTGTTCTATTCTATGAGCTTGTAGAATATTTGAACATACATTTTTTTAATTTTTTAACTCAAATCTTTGCTTCTAGGGGGTCCCTGGAACAACATATTTTGATGGGGATCTGCGGCCACAAACATCATTTTGGGCGTCCTTGACAAGAAAAAGTTCACCGCTGATATAGCAACAATAGTTTTTCAGAAAAATGAAGACATTTGTTGAGACATTTGACAGTTACGAATGTTCGCTTTAAAAATATATATATTCAAAGATTTGCACACATTTTCACGATTTATAGCCGATCTACAAGCTCACAATGCAACGCATTGTGAGCTTGTAGATCTGCTATTTTCAAAAGATTTTTTACATTTTATACATTTGAAAACTTGTGAAATTGGACATTCTGCAAAATGAGTACTTTCTACTTTTGGTACTTCAAGTACATTTTGATACCAAAACTTTTGTATTTTTACTCAAGTAAATTTTGAATCCCACACTTTTACTTGTAACAGAGTATTTCTACAGTGCAGTATTGATACTTTTACTTAAGTAAAGAATGTAAGTAGCCTACTTTTTCCCCCACTGCCAACATTGACGAATCAGCTGACTAAACCTCTCCTCAAACTCGGATTCCATTTCATCTCTTCTAGTGCATGTGCAGCCAGCGTACTTGTTCATGCATAAAGCATGACACAAAATCTGGGAGGCACGTTAACTCTGATCCATGACATTAAGACACATCTGTGTCATTTTAAGATTTCTTTGGCTATTCAAAAGTAGCAGATATACGAGTTTGTAGATCTGCAATTTTTTTTTTAATCTTGGAAAATGTGTGCAAATCTTTATATAATATATATTTATTATATATGTTTTACAGCAAATCTAAAATGACACAGATTATTACCCCGACTGAATGAGTTAAGGAGAGGAGAGGAGAGGAAAAGGGAGGATAGACAGGGAGAGGTGAGGAGAGGAAAAGGGAGGATAGACAGGGAGAGGAGAGGAGAGGGGAGGAGAGGAGAGGAGAGGAAAAGGGACGATAGACAGGGAGAGGAGAGGAGAGGAGAGGAAAAGGGAGGATAGACAGGGAGAGGAGAGGAGAGGAGAGGAGAGGAAGCAGTGGATCAGGAGGTAAAGCAGCCGCTTGGGAATCAGAAAGGTTCCCGGTTCGATCCCCGGCTACCCCGTGTTAGCGTCGAAGTGTCCTTGAGCAAGACACACAGAACCCCTAACTGCCCCTGATTAGCAGGTTGGTGCCTTGTATGGTTTCCTCTGCTGTCGTTGTGTGGAATGGATGTAATGCACTTTGTAAAGCACTTTGGATAAAGGTGCTTTATAAATGCACCATTTACCATTATAGAAGAGAAGAGATGAGGAGAGAGGAGAGGAGAGGAGAGAGTACCACCAGCGTTGCCAGATTATGCGAAAGAAACAAGCAACCAGGTCTTTGAAAACAAGGCCAAAATAAGTGACTAGGGCAGGTCAGTCAAACGTTATTGTCTAATAACATTAACATGTCAAAGACCCCCAAAATAATATGTATTTATATAAATAAATACAACATTTAATTTCATTTTTATTTATTCCATTTATGTTTGTTTTTTTTACATATTCCACAAATGAAAAGGAGCAGAAAGAAGATACATCTTATTACACCTGCCCCTATCTTCAATTAAAAGTCATCAAATAATTGATGATTTGTCCAATGGCTACCGACCAGTACATCACCATGATTCATCAAATAAATACAATAGAGATCATTATGTATTTGGCCATGGATCCCCATCAGAAAAGATTTTGTGCCAGGGACCCCCATACAAGATTTGTGTTGTAAAATGTTTCAAAAACGTTCCATTTAAAAAAAAGAACTTTTCAATACTTTTTTGAAAATAGCCTATCTACAAGTGTGAGCTTGTAGATCGGCTACTTTCAAATAGCTGATACGTATATAGGGTTCAAGTGACACTGAAGCAACTACACTTTAGAAACAATCCCCAAAAAAACACCAACTACCAATATTTACAAACGTCTTTACAGTAAAACAAGCCCAAAGTGGCTTATAATAAGAGGACATGGCAACACTGGAGACTACCTGGGCAGAGCTTTAAGAAGCTGTGTTGCGGTGTCTGATTCACAGAGTGTGATCAGGTTACACATATATATATCACCGCTGAGGGCTTCACTGAACCCCGATTGGGTTACATGTGACAGAGGTGAGTCATCTGTCTTCAGGGCTGAACTTCCCAGCAGAGAGACAGAGAGACAGAAAAGGAAACGTGCCATATTAAAGAGAGACGTGGAGTCTCTCCGCGACTCTATAATGTGGAGGTGCACGCTATTAGAGCAGTGGTTTTCAAACTTTTTCTTGTCAAGGACCCCCAAAATGATATGTATTTAGCTGTGGACCCCCCCATCTCAAAAATATTTTGTGCCAGGGATTTTTTTTTAAATAGCAGATCAACAAGCTTGTAAATCTGCTATTTTTGAATAGCCAAAGTATAAAATATGGTTAAAGTGGTTAAAATGATTGTGACGCTACATTACCTAATGTAGTGGTCCTGGTACCTCCCCCAAGGACCCCTGGGGTCCCCAGACCCCACTTTGAGATGCTAGAGGCCCGTCAACATGCAATACAAAATCCTGTTTGACATCGTCACATGACTCACGACATCAGTGCCTAATTTGGCAGATGGGGAAAACATGTCTGCAGCGGTGACATCGGTAGCATTTGTGGCAGCCTTATGGGTGGACGTGACACAAAACGGCACAAAATCTACATAGGTAGGCGGAAATCGGCATGGCGTAAATGGGATGTTGTGTAATGATCAACACATTTTTTTTTTACATCCTAAGGTTCAAAAGCTGTAGCCCAAATCGTGAAGCAACCCGTTATAGCGCCACCATGAGACCATTTTGAAAATGTCGGTGTGCAGGTTCCTTCCTTGGTCTACTGGGAGTGTTCATGCAAAGTTTCACACTGATTGGTGCAGCGATGCCCATGATTAGCTAATCGCACAGACACACTCACACACGGACACGGACAGAGGCAAAAAATATAATCTCCGCCCCCCGCCTTTCAATATGATGAATTCACAAACACACAGACTCACAGACACACAGACTCAAAGACACACACATGCACTCTTCTGTCCTTTTAATGGCATTTATGCCTCATTAGATAACATTTAAACACAAACAGACAGACAGAAGTACAGACAGACAGACAGACACACAGACACACAGAGGAGTAGAGAGGCACAAAGAGGACCTATTCTACTCTATTTGATTTCATTCCATTCCACACACACACAGAACAGCTATTGTGTGTGTGTGTGTGTGTGTGTGTGTGTGTGTGTGTGTGTGTGTGTGTGTGTGTGTGTGTGTGTGTGTGTGTGTGTGTGTGTGTGTGTGTGTGCGTGTGTGTGTGCGCGCGCGCGCGCGCGCGCGTGCGCGCGCGTGCGTGCGTGTGCGTATTATCTATTGTATACACAGTATACAATACATAATAACCTTTTCATAATAATAAAAAATATATATATAAAACATGTACTGCCCTCCAGCCAGCCATCCAACCAAACTCCAACTCATTCACACTTGTCATCCACAAATCAATAAAACTGTCATCGTAGCATCGAAAAAGAAACACATTTCTATTATTAGCCATCATCCATGTGTTAACCCATTCAATCCAGGAACACATCTCTGTCATTTTAAGATTTCTTTGTCTATTAAAAAATCGCAGATATACAAGCTTGTAGCACGGCACCGAGTGCCGTGGTACGAGCTTGTAGATCTGCAATTTTTTGAAAAATCGTGAAAATCTTTGAATATACATATATTTTTAAAGCGAACATTTGTGACTCAAATCTTTGCTTCTGGGGGTCCCTGGAACAAAATATGTTGAGAAGGGGTCTGTGGCCAGATACATATCATTTTGGGAGTCCTTGACATGAAAAGGAACCACTGATATAGCAACATGGGTATCCTCAAAAAAATGTTTTTGGATTTAGAAGACATTTTGTAGAATCAATGGGTTAAGTCAAACAAATATCAGATCCTAGAACAGTATCATTACAGTCAGCCAATAGAGAGTATGCACAATGCACATGCGTCACTTTTCCACTCATCTAGACTGAGTGGCAAAACATTGAGCAGCTTGGAGCATTGGAGTTTGGAAGCGCTCAGTTGATAATCACTCAACGGTCCTGCGTAACACCCGTCTCTAAATTGGACATAATGCAGGAGGCAGCAGGACATTGCGTTATTGAAAACCAGCGCTTCCAAACTCTGATACTTAGATAAATCACCTGCATGGAATTTCAATTTATTGGAATGTATTGACAGAAAGTAGCTCATAACAAACAAAACCTTTGCAGATAGAAAGAGGATAATAGGATCTATGCACTAGCCTGGTAAACCCTCCCTCCGGAAATCTCATTTCCATTTGATTTCAATGGAAATGAGATTTCTGGAGGGAGGGTTTACCAGGCTATCTATGCACAGCAGCCATATTGGACAGAAATTGGGCCTCTTCTTACTTCCTTCACAGGTGTTACCAATGATACTAATGAAGGCTCTGTTCCATTCTGGTCAGGGTGCTGATATTGTGCATGTTGGCTAATTAGAAACACTCCATTTTGGTTCCCAAATGGCCCCTTATGGTGGGTGTGTAACTCTGAGAGTGTACAAATGGAACCAAATGGACCCGTAAGGGTCCATTTGGTTCCATTTGTACACTCTCAGAGTTATGGGGGTCCTTGACAATAATACAACCACTATGCCACACTAAATGAAACAGAGCCTTAATTATTATCACTAGACCATACCCGGTGAAAGGCGCAGGTGAAAGTAGTTGCAAAGTTGGGGTTAATGCACGTCCTGTCGCGCGATTTCTCCCCCGCGCGCGTCCCGTCGTGGCGCCCCCTCCCCCTCCTCCCCCTCCCCCTCCCCGTCGTGGCTTCCCCCCCTCCTCCCCGTCGTGGCTTCCCACCTCCTCCCCCCCGTGGGTCGCGTTGCGTCACCCCTCCCCACAGGCGTATATATATATATATATATATATATATATATATATATATATATATATATATATATATATATATATATCAGCACGGAGAATGGTGTAGGCATGTTACTCGCCCGCCGCGGGTCCCGTGGCAAACTTATTTATTCAGGCTATGTAGTCAGCCTGTGGCCATGATGTTTCCCATTCAACCCGAAAAAAAACCCTACGTCCGCTGCCAGTACTGCTCCCGGTTTGGCTCCAATGGGAAACATGGCCACAGGCTGACTAAATAAGCGATTTAAACGGGTGGCATACTTATTTATTCAGGCTATGTAGTCAGCCTGTGGCCATGTTTCCCATTCAACCCGAAAAAAAACCCTACGTCCGCTGCCAGTACTGCTCCCGGTTTGGCTCCAATGGGAAACATGGCCACAGGCTGACTAAATAAGCGATTTAAACGGGTAGTTTCGCTGGCGACCTAAAATATTATGCAGCCGACCAAACCTTAAACATCCGTGCGGTTTAGAATCTACCATTAGTTTTGGGATACGATGTATACAAAAGGGTAAACAGCGGAGCCTTGGCGGACGTTCGCCCGATCCTGGAAGAGAACGACATAGAACCGTTCTTTATGGAGCTAATGTGCATCGTGTGTGCCGTGTGGGGGAAAAAATCTGGAGTGTTTACTTTGTTTCCACAGTAGAGAGTGGGCGGGGTCTATGGTGTAGCGTCGGCGTCGGTGTTGCCATGTCCGCCGATTGTAAGCGCTTTAGGGCCAATGTTGGTGTTATAGGGTTCGTTTGGTTTGGCCTCGTTTTCATAGACCTTGCTGCTTGTTTCTCTCGCGAAACCTGGCAACGACGCATGTGCAGTTTGATCAAGAGTCCACCCAACCACCACCCAACCACCACCACCACCACCGTGAGGTTACTAGAATTATAGGAGGATTGGTAACACCTGTGAAGGAAGTAAGGAAGGGGCCCAATTCATTCCCAATATGGCTGCTGTGCATAGAGCGTTTTCAAGCTTTCGGTACAGCTGCCATGTTGGTGAGTTTAACGTCATTTAATACAATCAGATAGGACTTTTCTGTTTGGATGTATGGGCTGTCAAGGCCAGAAAGTAGTTTTTTTGCCACTAAGTACTAGGCGTTCTCGCATAACTTCCGGGTACAATGATATAGCCTCCATGGTAAAGGAGTACAGGGATCAGATCCCACATCAGCAGCACTGTATAAGAAGTGTACCACTCTCAGGTATGTCACTGTATAGGAGCTGCAGAGAATGTGACTCACATTGTGACTCACCAAGGTCACATGGCGTTCAGCAGTGGTGGAAAAAGTACTCAATTGCTTTACTTAAGTAAAAGTATCAACACTGCAAATTCTCTGTTACAAGTAAAAGTCCGGAATTCAAAATTTACTTCAAAATGTACTTAAAGTACCAAAAGTAAAAGTACTCATTATGCAGAATGTCCCATTTCAAGTTTTCAAATGTATAAAAATCTTTTGAAAAATAGCAGATCTACAAGCTCACAATGCGTCACGATGCGACGCATTGTGAGCTTGTAGATCGGCTATTTTCAAATGGCTGATTTGAAGTGGTTAAAGGGTCTACAGACTACACCATGAATTTTAACTTTTTCTTAATTTTTGTGTGTTTTTGGTCTCCCCCACCTCTCTTCTGTTCCAAAAAATACCCGACTTCGAGCATGCAGGCTTTCATAGGCTATCTGTGGTTTTTATGTAAATTGGTCTGAAAACAGTCCGTCAGATTTGTTCCCCCTGCCTACGTCACGTCAGGGAACAATTCCTCCCGTTTTACAGTTTCAAAAAAAAAAAAAAAAAAAAGCTTAAAAAAAAAAAAAAGCTTATTTTTTTCTTATTTTTTTTGTTTTACTTTTTCCACACAGAACCAGGAGATAACATTTATACAAACTGGCTCAATAGCACCCCGTGCCAAATAGGACAAGGTGGTATTGCAGGTGAAAGTGCTTTATAAGCCAGAGAGAAGTTAGTTGGAATGAGTATATCTGAGGCTTGATTTAGGCTCAAACCTTCTGAAAAACGTTTGAGGGACATAAACAATATGATATTAAATATTATTATTATTTTTTAAATTCATGGTGTAGACCCTTTAACGTATGTTTTGTAATAATAATCAAAATCTACAAAGTAACTAAAGTTTTCAAATAGATGTAATGGAGTAAAAGTACAATATTTGGATCCGAGATGTACATGAGTAAAGTACAAATACCTCAAAATTGTACTTAAGTACAGCACTTAAGTAAATGTCCTTAGTTACTTTCCACCACTGGCGTTCAGAAACCTTGTATCTACATATTTCTACTTTTCATGGGGTTTCTTTTTGTGCATATTAATGCCCTACTTCATCATATAAGAGTGTCACACAAAAGCAGTGAAATTAGCAGATCTACAAGCTCACAAAGCGTCTTTTTTAAAATGTTTTAAAAATAAAATCATGAGGAAAAAAAAGGAATGGTTTTGGACATACAAGGTTTCCAATGGAATGTAAGCTCACACAACAGAAGCAGTGTTCTGCTCTTGGCCACTGGGAGCAACGGCCTGCTGCCAACGGTTCCGCTGGGTCAGGTGCCTTGCTAAAAGGCACCTTGTTGTTCGTACCCTGTTGAGGGAGTGAACCTTCTCATTTAGCACCCTGTCACGATTATTACATAATCGCCTCGTCGCAATTTCTTGAGATAATTGCGATTAGTTTGCAATATTGTCATACTTGTTTATAAGTTGAAGACTTTTCAATCATGCAGTACATTCGTTGCGACAGGGCAGAAACCTCTTTTCTACGCATTCTAACTTTTCGTGTTTTTCCGTTAATTAGCGCCCTGCTTGATCACACTACAGCGTCACACAAAAGCATCAAAAGTAGAAGATCTACAAGCTTGAAATGCGGCGCAAAGCGACGCGTTTTGAGCTTGTATCCTGAAAAGTAACAGTTTTTGACATGTGAGTTTTCCACCCGACAGAGACTATTATAACTATAACTATACATTTTTTATAAGACTATTATAAAAACACAAATTGTGAAAATATTTACACTATTTATTTGATGGCAATTGAGTATGCAATTATTAAATATGGCTTATTTGGCCATAGTATATTATTTATTTTGATTATTGCTATCGGTCATTGACATTTCTTTGTATATTTTAAGTTTACTTGGCATATCTGCCCTGTAGAATTTATGTTTACAAAGCCAGAAGTGTCATTTATACATTCCATTCCGGATGGGTAGTTAGGGGTTTACCAACTACTTCATCTCTCGAGACAGATGCTGCTATAACAGCAGAATCTCTCAGCACCACTGCCTTAAACATGTAGCGTTGTTAGTAGGAATAAACAAACACAGAAGCACCCGGGAGGAAGTGGACTGTGAAAGGGGAGGAGCCTAACCAAGGTCCAGTTTCTACACAAAAAAGGAGGTGGTGCCCCCAGAGGCACAAACCCGAATATGTTCCCAGGTTGCCAACTACTTGACTCCTATTGTCACTATTCTGGGAGGCAAACATTCGGCGAAAGTAAGAGAATCTACAAGCTCACAACAACGCGTCTTGTGAGCTTGTAGATCGGCTATATTTGCCAAAGAGTTTGCCAAAGTGTTGAGGGGGGGAAAAAAAGAGTGGACCTAGTATAGAGCCCAGGGTGACCCCGGTCAACTAAGTACATAGGGTTCAAGAGGTTAAGTGTCATCTCAGGGACACATGGACATGTGCACTGGGTGGGCCGGAGGGCGGAGGGCCAACCAGTGACCTTCTGATTACGAGACGGCTTCTTGACCCACTAAGCTACGACCGCCCTAAACTCATATATAGCAACACAGGTTTTTTCATAAAACTGTTAGGATTTAGAAGTGTTTGTA
The DNA here is from genome assembly GCF_963454915.1 of Gymnoscopelus microlampas. Classification (NCBI taxonomy): domain Eukaryota; kingdom Metazoa; phylum Chordata; class Actinopteri; order Myctophiformes; family Myctophidae; genus Gymnoscopelus; species Gymnoscopelus microlampas. The sequence goes on from NC_139950.1 coordinate 12,683,123, forward strand.
GAAACGGCCGGGGAGCAGAGGATGCCACTAACTAACTAAAAAAAAAGTGATAATGTCCTTAGTGATCACTTTCTTCTTCAGTGTGCAACGTTTTTCTTAAACAATAGTCCAAATAGCAGACGTACAAGCTCACAACGTGACGCATTGTGAGCTTGATCTGCTATTTTTCTGAGCAGGTTGCATCTCGTCCCTGACTACCCCATAATACGATGGAAAAACTCAAACTAACTCTAAAACGAATACAAACTAAACTAAGCAATTGGCAAAACATAGAAGCTAAATTAGTAATTATAAAAATGAATGAAAAATGCTGAACAATAATAACCTTGGTAATAAGCCTGTAACAGGCCGCCAATTCTTTGTGTGATATTAACTTATTTTCTTTTTTTTCATTAACCACTTGATCTGCCGAAAATAGCAGATCTGCTATTTATGGCAAAGAGGTTTGGTGTAGGTTACTACACCAAACCTGCGTGTTGAGGGTTTAAGTGGTTAAATGACTGAAATAAACAAAAATACCTTAATTTGATGATAATAGTCAATGAAGCTTATCTATGAAATCTATGAAAAAGTTTAATTCAAAACACAATTGTACACAATGTAGTGAGGGGTCCCTGGCCCTGCTTCATCTCTCTCTCTCAGCTAAGGGGTCCTTGGCCTGAAAAGCATTGAAGACCCCTGATCTACAACTCCCTGCTGTTTTTTTTTCCAACATCATCATCAGAGAACAATTCACAACTGATGTTACAATCATCTACAGTGGTTCTCAACCTTTTCAGGCCCATATTTTCATATTTAATCTGGGGACCCCCAAAAATAATCATATTTGATCTGGGGACCCCCAACAATAATCATATTTGATCTTGGGACCCCCACCCTGACAAGCACTTTGAATTGTAGGAGTTGAGGCATTAGATTTAGTTTGACACAGATATTGTGAAAATAGCTGATCTTCAAGCTCACGATCAGCTAGCCCCAAGCAACTCAGATGCTACAATGCTGTCTGGCATCTAGAGTTGCAATACCAACCCTTGACAGCCCATTCATCCAAACTATCTGATTGTATTAAACAACGTTAAACTCACCAAGATTGCAGCTGTACGGAAAGCATGAATTATCCTCTATCTGCAACGTTTTTGTTTCATAAAAATCCACCATAGACATGTTATGAGCTAATTTATGTCAATAAATTCTACGTGGATTTTTATGAAATAAAAACTTGACAGATACATAGAGGATGAGCCAAGCTTTCCGTAAAGCTGCAATCTTGGTGAGTTTAACGTTGTTTAATACAATCAGATAGGACTTTTCTGTTTGGATGCATGGACTGTCAGGAGTTGGTATTGCAACTCTAGATGCCAGACAGCATTATAGCATCTACATTGCTTGCGGCTAGAGGGTTGGCAGGTATGCAATGGAAAAACTCAAACTAAACTAAAACTAAGCACTTTCAAAACACAAAAACTAAACTAGTATCATTGAAAACGAATAAAAATGCAAAGCTATAGTAACCTTGGTAGGAAGCCTGTAAACATATTATGCATCATGTCACCTACTGCATGTGTATTAGCCTACATCCACATCCAAGGACCTCAACCTGCCTGCAGGGTTTCTTTTTAACAAGGCTCTTTCAACATCAGAGAAGAACAATTCACACACTGATGTTACAATCATAATACAACAGATCCTATCAAAAGGCGAGGAGGACAGCTGTCCATCATAACATAAACACACCCCAGGATGACAAAACACACTCTTACTGTCACTAAAATGTGGAATGCCTACCCTCCTTCAAAACCGCCATAAAAGAGGACCTGTCTGTAATTTGCAACTAGACCTCGACAAGTCTTCTAGCTTGGTCCACAAAACAAGGACGCAGGGGTTTTTGTGTTATCCTTTTAGCATGTAATAATAGTATTAGTTATTACTACATTATAACGTTGTAATAACAGTGAGTTATTAGTTATTACTACATTATAACGTTGTAATAACAGTGACTTATATTAGTTACTACTACATTATAACGTTGTAATAACAGTGAGTTATTAGCCGGTACCTGCGGCAATAACGTGTGAATCATTTCTACACACTTAATTTCGGCCACAATACGACAAAAACCCAACGTTTGCACAGACATCCACACACACAACATATGGATCCTCTCTTTTTAGACAATCCCTCTGGTCTGGTTGTTGTCTCTACAGATCAGATTTTACCCTGAGATGTGGCCCAGATTTGTCAAATAAACATGTACATGTGTGTGTGTGTGTGTGTGTGTGTGTGTGTGTGTGTGTGTGTGTGTGTGTGTGTGTGTGTGTGTACATCACTATCCCAGGCGTTACTACTGTGAGAGACACACACACACACACACACACACACACACACACACACACACACACACAAATACTACAATTACAAACACAAACACTGCACACAAACACACACAAACATACTGCAGTCTTCTTACCTGCCGGTGGTTTCAGAGTAGATCCCAGTAATAGATCCCAGGATCGGAAACGTTTGATGTCTTTTTCAACTTGGCTTTAACAGAATATAAACTTTATTTATTTCTCTCCGGTTCGGAAATCCAAGGAATCCAAGAATCTGCACCTTGTTTTTTTAACCAGCAAATAAACAATCAAATCAAAACGTGTTGTAAAGAAAAAAGAAAAAAAAAGACCCATAAAAAACACACAATAAAGACAGCAACAATATGCTGTTGTCGTGTTAAATATCAAGACACCAACGACCTAAGCACTGTGTTTCAGACCAAACGTAGAAAATAACGTTATAAAGTTGATCCTCAACCTCCTCCTCCCAGAGACTGTCGCCATCTTTACCCGCGGGGCATGCTGGGTAATCCTCAGGAATCCCCCCCCCCCACACACACACACACATACGTAGCACGTGACGTACCGTGCTGACGTCACGGTGGTAGACAGGTGGTGGGGGGGGGGGGGGTTATAAAAAACTTTGAATTATGATGACAAACATTTGGGATAAAGCAGTACAGGGGATACAGATGGTAACAGGAAAGGTGGGCACCAAAACATTATGGGCACTATATAGGGAAATCTGGGCACCAGGAAGACTGGGCACCTGAATTAGGATTTGTGTCCATCCACAAGTGTTTTTTTTAACCACTTAAACCCCATATGGGTTAACCGGAGTCCCTCAGGGCTCGATACTAGTTTATTTTCTGTTTTCTGTTATTGTGGGGAAAGCTTTAGCTGAAAATAGCGGATCGACAAGCTCACAATGCATTGTGAGCTTGTCGATCTGCTATTTTCAGCGAATGCTTTCCCCACAATACCGATGCTGGGGTTTGAGTGGTTAACTTTACATTGCATGCTGCTTTGTTGCTGGTAAAGTGATATTTAACCCACTGTTCTTTAAACCCCCAAACACAACACAACAATGAGGTCAAAAGTACAATATAAGAGTTTATTTGACAAAATAGTACTGGGGTCAACAGCACATTATAACAGAGTTTCAAAGTACAATTTCAGAGTGAATTTGACAAAATAGGAGTACTGTTAAAAATAGAACAAATTGAGAAAATGGTGAAATACCAAAACATTTTAAGGATACCAAAAAATGATCAAATGATCAATGTTAGGATAGAGAAAACATAGCTAAAAAGTACAATACAGA
>NC_139950.1:12691776-12801776 GCF_963454915.1 Gymnoscopelus microlampas
TGTGTGTGTGTGTGCGCGCAGTCTATGCACTGCTAGTGAGGTCAGATCACGCCATGAATAGTTGTGGTGCAACAGAATGTAGAAACTGACTAGTTACACATTAACCAGTAGATATAAAAGGCCTCTAGCTGGGACTTGACGCTCTAACCACTCGAACCCCAGCATAACTATTCTGGGGGGGAACATTCGTCCAAAATATGTATGTCTGCCAAAGACATTTGGTGTAGAATTTTTTTCTGAGAATAGAGGGTTTAATTGGCTAATTTACGATTGACGTCACACTCACTTGACCTTTGACCCTCCCTTGAACCATGAACCATGCATGATTTTATTTTATTTCATTTTATTAGACGTCATACAAGAAACACACATGTTCATCGGAGAAACGTCAAAGATACAAACACAAGACAGTCGGGCGACTTATTTGCATTGTGGTCCTGTTATAGCGACTATACTTGAAAAAGACCGAAAGGGTCGAAACGTCGTATCATGAGCTGTGTTTTGTTTGAATAAAACCTGGAGCACAAAAGTGAGTTGCGAGCCCTATCTTTTTCTCCTGTTATAGCGACACCATGAGGCCCATTTGAAATATTTCAATTGGCATTTCTTCCTCGGCCTAGTGGGAATGTGCGTGCACAATTTCAGGGAAATTGCATGCTGTGTTCATGATTTGAGGCATTTTGTTCAAAACGGAGCGCTCCTGCAAACTTTGGAAGCCAATCTTAGCCAATCAGGATGGAATATGAAAATGAATATGAAAAAAAGCCCTGTTTCGTTTAATGACTATAGAGATTTGAAAGGGGTTTCAGGGTTAGAGTTAGAGTTAGGGTTGTAAACGGGGAACATAGAACATAGGCCCCTTATTTGAATGTCAGGTAGTTGGTGGTGAGAACTTCTGGGAACTCACATTAGGTAGTTGAGAACCCCAGCTCTTGCCTAACATCCTGGGGACTGTGTTGTGTGTGTTGCCTGGCTTTTTCTGTGGTGGATAATAATGATCCTCTCTGTTTGTTCCTGTTGCCTGGTAACCATGGCGACCGATCCAAGGAGTCCATCAATTATAAATCACTGTTTCCGTTGACAACAATGTGTCAACTGATACTTGTTAAATGAACCGAGCAGGTGAATGAAAAACTGTCTACATCTCTCTCTCTGTGTGTGTGTGTGTGTGTGTGTGTGTGTGTGTGTGTGTGTGTGTGTGTGTGTGTGTGTGTGTGTGTGTGTGTGTGTGTGTGTGTGTGTGTGTGTGTGTGTGTGTGTGTGTGTGTGTGTGTGTGTGTGTGACAGACAGACAGACAGACAGGCGCACACGCGCGCGCGCACACACACACGCGCACGCACACACACACACACACACACACACACACACACACACACACACACACACACACACACACACACACACACACACACACACACACACACACACACACACACACACAAACAGAGAGGCATACAGACATACAGAGAAAGAGACAGAGTGTATCAGAGAGAGAGAGAGAGAGAGAGAGAGAGAGAGAGAGAGAGAGAGAGAGAGAGAGAGAGAGAGAGAGAGAGAAGACAGACAGGTGGGACATCATAGGTGGTGTGAGGTCAGTGACAGCGGATCGTGGGGTCGTGTTTCTGTTTTAAATTAGAACCTTGTGTATTTCTGCTGAGGAGGAGAAGTGTTTTCTAACCCCTCCTCTCTCTTCTAGATCTCTTCTAGATTTCTGCTGAGGAGGAGAAGTGTTTTCTAACCCCTCCTCTCTCTTCTAGATCTCTTCTAGATTTCTGCTGAGGAGGAGAAGTGTTTTCTAACCCCTCTCTTCTAGATCTCTTCGAGATTTCTGCTGAGGAGGAGAAGTGTTTTTTAATCCTTCCTCTCTCTATCCTTCCTTCTCTCTATCCTTCCTCTCTGACGTGACCTTTGGTTGTTCTGAACATCAACCCTTTAACCACTTAACCCATTGAAACCAGGAAAGCCTTTTTAGCTGTATAGCAACATAAGTCTTTCATAAAACTCTTAGGATTTAGAACAGTGGTTTAGAACAGTGGTTCTCAAAAAATTGCAGATATCCAAGCAATACGTCTCTCGCAGACGTTGTGAGCTTGCAGAGGGGGATAATTTTTTTAAAGATATTTTTTGGGGCTTGTTCTGCCTTTATTAATAGTAGATGGTGGGAATGGACAGGAAACAGGGGGAGAGACAGGGAGTGACAGGCAGCAAAGGTCGTTGGGAATGGGATTAGAGCCTGCGGCGCGCTGTCAGGCTGCACTACGGCCTATATATGTGGTATGCGCCTGGACCACTAGGCCAGCGGGCACCCTGGTACATCTCTACTTTAGTTCCATGCAAGGTGAACAGAACAGAACATGGTGCATCAGGACAAACCACAGAGCATGGTGCATCAGGACAAACCACAGAGCATGGTGCATCAGAGTCACAGGACAGACCACAGAGCGGGCGTGTTAAGAAGGTGTAAACAGGTTTATTGTGACATCATCACAGCAGACCTAACAGTATACAGTACATCATTATTGTCCAAATCGTCTACAGGGCAGAACATACATTCATTGGTTATTATATGATTCTATAGAAATACACTGTACAGATCTACTATTGCAGAGGCGTCATTTCAGATGAAATAGGGGGGCGGCAAAAATAAGTTACCACTTAAGCCCCATTTTCAAAATACTATTCTTTAATGACATGCCCAAAATAGGGCTGCCAGGTTGAAAGTGGGTCATACGTGTGTGGTTGCAGACAAGAAAACGCATATCTAAACTCCTCAAAGAAAGTTTGGAAACTTAACTTCGGTCGATTATTTCTCCCCTTCAATAATACCATTTAGTATTGTATTTTATATCGTTGTAATTGTTGATTAGTCACCTTTACAACGAGGTATAACTTGTAAGGATCGCGCAATCGTGGAATGAACAACACAGCTAAACGTGTCGGTAGCAAGGGTGAGGAACCGGTCTTATTGGGATGTTGTCATCCATGCAGGGACGGCCACTTCGTGGTCTGTCTTTGACTTCAGCAGTCTCACGGAACTTGGTCCTATAATTTTGGAAACGGTACCAGGGCTGACATCAAATAATGTTGCCACTCTGCGTAACGGAACACACCAGCTTCCACTTGCCCTATAGGCTCTATTCACAGCAGCCATATTGGAAAGAAATTGGGCCTCTTCTTACTTCCTTCACAGGTGTTACCAATGATACTAATTAAGGCTCTGTTCCATTCTGGTAAAACAGAGTCAGGCTGCTGATATTGTGCATGTTGGCTGTGCATGCGTGTAACTCTGAGGGTGTACAAATGGAACCAAATGGACCCTTATGGGTCCATAACCCATAAGAGTTATGGGGTCCTTGCAATTAAAAGGTTTGACAACCACTGTGCTACACAAAATGGAACAGAGCCTTCATTAGTATCATTGGTAACACCTGTGAAAGAAGTAAGGAAGAGGCCCAATTTCCTTCCAATATGGCTGCTGTGCATAGAGCCAATTGCACGGGCCTGCTGCTTGGCCCATACACAACCTCAACAAAGTTGCAGGACCCATGCTCAGGTGCCAGTCACACACCTGTGACTGGCACACACCTGCCAGCATGTGTGTGCCAGTCACAGGTGTGTGCCAGCAGGTGTGTGCCAGTGAATACCAACAGACGCATATTGGGGGATTTTGGCAATTCTTTGGAGGCCGCTACCCACACGTTTAGCATGTGTTGCTCATTCCAAGATTTCACGATCCTTACAAGTTACACCTCATTGTAAAGGTGACCTATCAACTATAACAACGATATCAAATACAATACGAATTGGTATTATTGAAAGGGGAGAAATCGACGAAAGTTAAGTTTACGTATTTTTTTCTTGTTTTTGTTTTTACGGTTGTTAAGGTTTATAACATGTCACATTATCTGAAATCAGATTAATCTGCAAAAGAATAAAGTTCAGAGTTCAGAGAAAATATGCATATAAAATAACTGAATTGGAGATTTGAGAACCATAATGTGAACACTAGGGGGCGGAAATCTCCATCCCCGAAATGACGCCCCTGAACTATTGCCTACAAGTTCACTTTGTGAGTTAAGGGTGTTGTGTTGCTCCCAAACCTTGGCCTGTGATAGGAGGACTGCTACATTACATCATGCAAGCGCAGGGTGGTGATTGGCTGCAACACCTGTCCATCTGTTTTAGAGCCCGACCGATATATTGTTTTTTCTTCCACTATTTGCCTTTTCCTTTATGTAGCCGATGTGGTCCGATTCTTTTAATGTATTTATTTTACCACTTTTTACTGGCCTTCCCTATGTTGGGCATGTCATCATCGGAGAAAAAATTCTAAAGATTTAAAAGGTTTTCAAAAATAGCAGATCTACAGTAAAAGCGTTTTTTTATGTTTGAAAGAGGCTCAAATAGGATAGCCTAAATAAAATAAAGTTCAGCTTATGTGTACTTTATATATTAAAGTTTAATATAAAGGTATATATACTTGATCTTTGTTTTTCAAATCTATTAGAACATTTAGCACTTTTTGACCAAATATTTAGTATTCTAAGACTCCAATATCGGGATGGGCATCGGACCCAAAAAAAAGAAACTATCGGTCAGGCTCTAGTCTACATATTTATCACGTGATCTTGCAGTTCAACTAAGTGCAGTGCAAACAAACAAACAAAGAGCAAAAAAATAAATAAATAAAACTTCATTCAAACCAGTCAAATGTGATTTTTTCTTTTTTTTTTTTTAGGAAGTTGGTATGCGTGCGGGTTTGTGTGGGAGGGGTCACATCTCAGTCTCAGCCAATAAGCTCTCACCTAGACCTGATGTCAGCAGGACCACATGGGGGGCGGAGTCTGTAGGGGTTGGAGAACGAGACGTTAAGTATCAAACTCACCTATCCAAGAAGTTTACTATGGAGCTTACTGGGGAAACCAGAGCGCATGAATTATGGGCATCACCTCTTGTTGTCAGTCATTCAATTCAGTGGTTCTCAAACCTTTTCATGTCAAGGACCCCCAAATTGATGTGTATTTGGCCGCAATCCCCCATTAGTTGTGCCAGGGACCCCCAGAAGAGAATATTTGTGTTAAAAAATCTAATAAAAACCATTACAAATTTTCCATGATTTTCAAGATTTTTTTTAACGATTTTCAAAAATAGCAGATGTACAAGCTTGCAGCTGTGAACTTGTATATCTACTGTTTTTGAATAGCCAACGTATAAATGGATAAAGGGGTTAAAATGATTGTGTCACTTAACAATGCAGGTGTCACAGCAGCAACAGCAGCCAGTCAGAATGAAACACAGGACAGGAGCTAGGCTACTGCTGCTAAGAGCAAGTTAGTTAAGTTAGTCATTAATTTGAATCAGCTGTCTGGAGGGAGAGCTTGTAGGGTAAGAAGGCAGACTAATATGACCCTTTTTTATTTCTGCCAGGTTGTGTTCTTCTCACATTATTATCGACTGACACGGAACACTCAAATTAATTGGAACGACCGACAACAGGAAGTGATGCTCATAATAAATCACGGGACACTGGAAATTCATGGATACGGGAGGTTTCTCGAATTAGGCTGGAGTTTCACACTCGTTTTGGTGAAAATATACAGCTGAATAAAAATGTTTCTCCCTTTTTGGGGCGGGTGGAAAATGCAGGAACTCCAACTGACGACTCACAAATCAAAATAAAGGTGTCACAGTGAAAACCAGGGATTTTGAACCCTCTGTTTTCTGTCCATGTAAAGCAGACATCTCGCTCATAATACTCAAATAACCAGGGTTACGTTTGTAGCCTATAGCTTTATCGTACAGCCATTAGACCAGAGGTTCTCAACCTTTTCTGGATCAGGGCCCACTCGAAAATCGTTCGAGGACCACCCATCTGACCACTTAACACGCTGCCGGGTTAAGTGGTCAAAATAAACTTTTTTTTTTTTAAAGTTTATTTTAATGATCAGTTAATTGATTGTGTTTGCTTGGATCAATGGAACTAACGTAGTATACTTTAAGTTCCTATTTACCGGTATCACAACGTATTTGTCAAGATTTTAAAGCGGCACTATGTCACTTTTTTAACTTCTTTTTTATTTTGTCCAATACCCACAGGATCTGACCCAAATTTCGACCTGATGGTCAAGATTCAATTTATCCCCTGAGCAAGCAGGCCGGCTCTATTGGCTCAATGGTAAAAATGTCAGCACTTGCGCAGGGAATCGGGTTCAAATCCGGCGTAGAAGAGGAAAGTTACATAGTGCTGCTTTAATGTTACATTATCATAAAAATCTTAGCGTCTTGCCAATTATTTGGGGTCCACTTGCAATACCCTCACGGCCCACCAGGTTGCGAATTGCTGCATTAGACGTCAGTTGGAGTCGGATCTAAACAGAAGAATGTGAAGCTACAGTAGCTGCCTTTATACATTCACTCTGTGCCGAGGTTCTTCATTCCCATATGATACAGTATGAATGACACACGTTTTACAGTATATTACAGTCTTATGTCGTAGTTAGTTACAATATCTCAGATGTCATTCAGGAAACCAGTTCCATCTGAATAGAGCTTTTGAAACATACCCACAGGCATGTAACATATGTCTTATATAGACATGTTACATACGGTATGCCTATAAGAGAACTCCAAAATATGCTTTTAAACATATTTTGATTATCGCGATAATATCGTTAATCGCATTTATTTTGGCCACAATAATACGCGACATAAAATGTTCATATAGTCCCATTCTAGTCCCAATATCAAGGACCACCCCTACGTCTCTGCATTGATTCTATGATGCTGTTACTTTTTTCTATGTTCAATAGTTTCCACCCAGTTTTAGCCCATTCATTGAATTTAGATCAGTAGGCAGACATCTTGAGTAGACCAGTGGTTCTCAAATGTTTACAAGTCAAGGACCCCCAAATTGATACATATTAGTCCCCCCATTTAAAAACCCCATTTAAAAACATAACCCATAAGAGAAGATTCTTATGGCTATAGCGGTGATTCTCAAACATTTCAATTTCAAGGACCCCCAATTTGACATGCATTAGACCACGGACCCCCATTTTTGGCATTTTTTCTCTGGGACCCCCCAATCTACACTGTAGTATCATCAATGTTGATTTAACTCTGAGAGCGTACAAATTTGGACACTCTCAGAGTTACAAACCCATAAGGGTCCTTTTTGTTCCTGACTATCAATCATTTGACTGGGGACCCCCCTGAAAACCCCCTCAAGGATCTCTGGGGGTCCCCGGACCCCACTTTGAGAACCACTGTGGGGTAGACTATCTGGCAGGTAAATAAATACACACACCTCCACTCCCATACTACACACACACACACACACACACACACACACACACACACACACACACACACACACACACACACACACACACACACACACACACACACACACACACACACACACACACACACACACACACACACACACACACACACACACAGCAGTATAGCACACACAGCTGGGCCAAACTGGGCCGGGAAACACACAGGCTTGGCTGAAGAGGCCCGCAGGGACACAGGCTCATCCATCGATCCAAGTAAGACAGTCTAAAACTAGGTTCAGGTTTCCCAAAAACAAATTTAACAAACATAAATGTCCCCTCTGTCTGTTTCTGTTTACTCACATGGGTTTAGATTAAAATTATTTTTAAAAAGCCATACTGTGCAAGATTCAATTCAGTAGTGTTTTTGGAGACCCTATCTGGTAGCTTCGTTCTCATTACAGCGTTTGCCTATGGTCTGTTAGAACTGCAATTCCCAGAATTTTGTTCCAAACCAAAGCACAGAACCAACTACCACTCCAAAATATTTTTTTGCATGGTCCTAGCGCTTGGGATATGCTATGGAACGCTATGGAAAGCAACAATAGCGTATTTCAACTTTATAAAATTACTTAAGTCAATATATTTTCCGGTGTCTGCGTAATTTTGGCGTGTGTGTCGGGGGCAGCCACTCGCCACTAATATACTGAAAAAAAAGGAAAAAAAAAACATTTATATGGAATGGTTATTGTGAAAATTATACCAGTGAAGATTTGTAAAAGTTACGCAGTATGACTTTTAAGAAGAAAAGAAAGTTGTTTTTGGGAAACTTGGGATGCTGGGTTGAGATAGGGGGGGGGGGGGGGGGTCAGCCCTTACTGCTGTGCGGGAGCCAGGAGACGGGGCCTAGTAGTGGGCCCTGCTGGTGGTGTTTTTCTCTGATTGGCCGCAGGGCGCTGCTGTGGGCGTGGCTAGGCTTTAGGGGCGGAGCCTCCTTGTCGTGGTCTTCCTCCTCGCCCTCGGAGGACAGCAGGTCTGAGATCTGCTGCTGCAGCTCAGGGCTGATGGCGTTCTCCGCCAACACCAGAACACGAAGACACGTGGGGTAGTTCTCCACCATGTCTAGGAACACCTTATAACGTAACAACACATTAACATGATTACATGAAGACACGTGGGGTAGTTCTCTACCATGTCTAGGAGCACCTGGTAAGATAACAACACACATTAACCACAATCCTGGTGAAATGGCTTTTTCGGTCATTTTATTTAGAAGTTTCAGTCTGAAGGTCCCACCCCCTTGGGCTATGGCAGGCATTAGCCAGAGAAGGCTATGTTTGAAGCCTGCACCTCACGCAGCCCGAGGGAGAAAGAGAGGGGCATTGTGAAGCATATACAGTATATACTGTATATGTTACTACGTTGCTTATTTCTATCCTAAAATGTTTTCACATACACATTTTAGCGTACTGTTTAAGTTTTAAACTAAAACTGTCTGGCCGTCATCTTGAGTTAAATAAAGAACGTAGCAGCCCAAGAGTGTCTCCCTAATTAAAATCAGGTGCGAGTGGAGCAGGAACGTGAGCTATGGGAATCAAACAGGCGAATGAAATCAACATTCATATTTATTCATAAGTAGTTAAAGTAAGTCATTAAAGATTTTAATTTAAGGCTTTTAGGGGCTAATGACGTAAGAATACAAAAAAATGGCAAATAATGATAGATATATCCTCATTATGACTGTAGCTATGCTCTAAAGGTGTGAAAAACATATTTTTCATTTCACCACGTGAATTCAATACATAAATAAATAAAGTGTTATCATTGCAATAGAGCACTGTTTACCAAACTGTGGGTTGTGGGACCCATTTTAGAGTCGGGGACACACTTTTTATGGGTTGCGACTCGCAACACGTTGTGAGCTTGTTAGATCTGCTATTTTCACTAGTTTGGGTTCCGGGGAGACACTCACATTTCTCTTTTGGTTCTCAAGCTAAATGGTTTGTGTTTAGTTCTCCACCTGATGCCAACACACATTAACATATCGTTTTTCTTTTTTCAATTAATTTATTTTTTTTTATCCTGAAAAGTAACAGTTTTGGACATATGAGGTTTCATGTCCAGAAACATCATTGCTGTTGTGCCGACAGCATTTGATTGATTGATTGATTGATTGATTGAATACTTAATTAACAGTTTGGAAAACGTACAGAGGTACAGTTATACAATAATGCAAAAAGGATAACACAAAGGGCTTGTCCTGGGGGCATGTTTCTATTGAGGTCCTGTGTATTCAATTCATCAAGACATAATACTATACAAGCAGTAAAAGTATATTTACAGAAAAGCAGTGTGTGTGTGGGGGGTAAGCTAGAACACTTGTCTAGGTCTAGTTGTAAATTGCAGGTGCTCTTTTATGGGGGGTTTGAAGGAGAGGAGTCACACTTTTTGATGTCTGTTCGTAGGGCATTCCACATTTTAGTGGCATCATAGAATGAATCCCCACGTTTGTGCCGAATCGGGGGGGGAATTAGATCAGTAGAGCTCCCTCTGGTATTGTGGCCGTGTGACTCACTGTTTTGAAGTAGTCAGACAGCAATGATGTTAAAGGTAGGGGAAGTGATATGGTAGGGTAGGTTTTTTGTGAAAAAGTTATATTGTGATAATAATCATAGAGTGTACTATGCTAACTGCTATTTTTTATCTATTCTATTAACCAATTCTGCTGGGGGACCCCCTGTAACCCCCTCAAGGACCGCTGCGGGGGTCCCCGGACCCCACTTTGAGCACCACTGATGCTGCCACAAAGATCTCAGTGAACCTCCTCAACCTTCCAGACTGCAATAACAATATAATCATAACATCACTTCTCCTGGGATTGGATTAGAGGAGAAAGGCTTTGTAAAGTGGGTCTACACTTTCACCTTGGAGCCGAGGTTGTGGCGAGTGTCTCTGCTCTATAACAGCAAGGATGGAAGAGATTAAAGGTTTATAGTGCTTAAAGGTTTTAAGTGCTTAAAGATTCAATATAAAATGGGTTTTCGCATTTTTTTTCAACATTTGATGAGGAAAAGGGCTCTGGTTTCAACATCCTGCCCCTGCTGTTTTATACATTTAGAATATAGAATGTTCCCTACATTTAGAATGTAGAGAACACTTTCTGTTCTGAATCAACATACACGCAAGACATCCATCCTCTGGCAGTAGTTACGGTAGTAGTGCTAATAGTAGTAGTAGCAGTAGTATTTGAATTATTAGTGGTATTAGAAGTATTAGCCAAGACAAAAAAAAAGACACGCCATCTCTGGTTTACTTCCTGTATCTGCGTGGCGTAGGTGGCCGCCTTTTTAGAAGACCGGAATTACAGGTGGGAGTCTATTAATTCCAATGGGAGAAGTGAACGTGAACACAGCTTCTGAACCAATCTTCAGCTCCATGGTCACTGAACTAAATATTGGACCCAATCGCCACAAGCCACACAATATTCCGAACCTTTTGACACTAAAACGGCTTTACTGTCGACCTTTCTCTGTCCCGGAAACACCTTCACGAGATCTGCCGTCAAACGGCGTCCACTTAGGAGAATTTGTTGAGAAGCACTTGCCATTTGTGAACCATTTAGCCTCTAGTGGCTCCAATTGTGGTGGCCTATCTTTCTATATCCACCATCTTTGCTATTAGAAGTAGTTTTAGATGTAGTAGTAGTAATAGTAGTAGTATTAGAAGTATTAGTGGTAGGATTAGAAGTGGCAGTACATATTTTAAGGAGCCACAGTGCCATCTTGTGGCCAGACTAACATACTGCCGCTCAGCCTTTATTTGACCTGGGGAAGAGGAGCAGTGTTGCCAGATTATGTGAGAGAAACAAGCAACCAGGTCTAGGAAAACCAGCCCAAAAGAAGCAACTATGGGCCACATGAGCACTTAAACATTACATCAGCTATTTGAAAATAGCAGATCTACAAGCTCACAACGCGTCGCGATGAGACGCGTTGTGAGCTTGTAGATCGGCTATTTTCAAATAAAATCTTGCGGGGAAATTATAATAAGCAGATCTGGCAACCCTGAAGAGGAGTGAGAAAAGGACAGGGAGAGGGGATAAGCTTGTGCTGATTGATCAGCTGCCGTATAACCCGAAGTGCTGATAAGGCATCTAACCAATCGACACGAGCTAAAGCCATTACTTCCCTCAGGGATCGTACGACAGCTGCCCAGTGCTCAAAGTGGGGTCCAGGGACCCTCAAGGTTCCTTGATGGGGTTCCAAATGGACCCTTAGAGGTATTTAACTCTGAGAGTGGACAAATTGACCCATAAATAAAGACGTTTGAGAACCACTGACTTATACCCATGGACTAAAGCAAAAATAAAATCTCATAACAATGAAAAATGTTTGACCAAGTCCTAACGTACGATTTGTGAAAACAGTGTGAAAGTAATAAATGTAATTTATTATTTGTGGACCATTGAAATGTTGGTGTTTTTAAATAAACCGGGGCAGAATTTGAGATTAGAATTTGCGAGGAATTGCTTGTTACATTCACACATTGATTGCCAAAAACGAGTTAACTCGTTTTTCAAATCCATCACTTGATTGCCAAGAACGAGTTAACTCGTTTTTTTTTTTTTTTTTGACCCAAAGACCAAGGAGATATGATTTTTTGAAGATCTAGACTCCAATCCACTTCCTTGTTAACTTAAAACTTAATAATTCTGTATCTCTCCTGAGTACTTTTTTTTTTCAATTAAAAAATATTTGGCAATAAACTGCTAAAATCTGAAATAATTCGGGCAGTAAAAGATGTGAAAGAAAAGGTATTTTTATTTTATTAAAATATTTGACTTTTTCCACACCTGGTTACATTTGGCTACACTGCTATTTGAACAAAATACTAATTATTGGAGTGTAAATATAATAGCAATACATGCATGCATGTGAAAAAATTGCCTACACTGCCTACAAAAAAACGTTGAATAAAATTGTTGCAAAGCAATGCATTTCTATTTTCTATGTGACTTTTGTTATGGTCCAAAGGTACAGTATGACAAGAGATATGACAAGGTATTTTTATATTTCAAGATATGGTCTCCTTGAGCTAAGCAATTGTTGACGGTTGACGTTCGAATGTTTTAGGGGTCAAGATTTCCCGAGCGCTCCTCCACTCATAAAATGCTTTCTGTGCGCATGGCCCTATATACTTATTTGATTGGAGTATCTATTTCCATCTAACTCACTCTGTGTCTGAGAGGAGGGCTGTGTTCAGAAACCAGCCTACTAGTGACATCATCATTTATTTAACAAACATTGAAAAAATCTCATTCTACTACTCTGCCACTACCATGTGGAATGCCCTGACACCATCCATTAAAGGATGTGTAACACTGGTTTCTTTCAAATCTGGCCTGAACAAATAGCTACTGTATCAGAAGCCACAATAGGCTCTATATGCACAGCAGCCATATTGGAAAGAAATTGGGCCTCTTCTTACTTCCTTCACAGGTGTTACCAATGATACTAATGAAGGCTCTGTTCCATTCTGGTCAGGGTGCTGATATCGTGCATGCCATGTTGGCTCACTAGAAACACCCCTTATGGTGGGTGTGTAACTCTGAGAGTGTACAAATGGAACCAAATGGACCCGTAAGGGTCCATTTGGTTCCATTTGTACACTCTCAGAGTTATGGGGGTCCTTGAAAATAAGACAACCACTATGCCACACTAAATGGAACGGAGCCTTAATTAGTATCATTGGTAACACCTGTGAAGGAAGTAAGGAAGGGGCCCAATTCATTCCCAATATGGCTGCTGTGCATAGTTTTGCCGCCGTTTTCTCCTTTTTCTCCTTTAGGCAAGTTTGGTCATTTCGAAAATTCAAACATTTTCAAACTTTTGAATCTTTTATTGATGCAAGAACAATGGCTTCTATTTCATCATGCTAACATTCCAGGAAGAGAAAGGCTGCAGTTTCTATTAGCTTGGATTCCCCATCGATGATGTCACTGGTAGGCAGGTTTCTCAACTGTCCACAGCCCTCCAATGACAGGCAGAGTGAGTAGACGGAAATTAGGCCATCCTATAATGAGCATTAGTGAGGACCATTTAAGATAAGGTTGCCTGAAGTGTTCTTTTAATACTTGATTAATAATGAGATTGAGATTGAGAATAATGAGAATATAATGATAAATTGTCTTTAATTCGCCAAAAAATAGCAGGTTGTGATGGGGTGGATTCTAGGTGGTGGTTGCTAGGTGGTTGTGATGGGGTGGGTTCTAGGTGGTAGTGATGTGGTGGTTGCTAGGTGGTTGCTAGGTACCTGGGCTGACTGGTTGGTGAGTCCGGTCCCCTCCAGATCCAACACCTCCAGGGTTCTGCTGGACGCCACGGCAACCGCCAGCATCCCTGCTATCTGGTCTCCTAGCAACCAGAGACACCACAACGTTACCATCAAACCAAACCCCACGTAAAAGTGTGAGGACATAAAGATATTAGGAAAGCATCGAAAATAGCCCGAAAAATACCCCAAAAAATAGCAGATCTACAAGCTCACAACGCGTCATGTTGTGACCTGGTAAAAGCTATTTTCTGGTGCGCACACTGGCACGCAACTTAATCAGGCATAACTCCGAACTTAACTTCTAAACTTAACTTCTAAATGCTTATAATCCTGACCCTAACCTGAATCTTTTATAATTGTAAACCTATCTCTAAAAAATATATTTTTTTAACCATAAAACAAGCCCTTTTCTTGTGAGGACCAGGAAAACGGTCCTCACTATGTCTATTTCTCATATTTTACTATACTTTAGGGGACGTTTTAGCCCTCACAAGTATAATAATACACACACACACACACACACACACACACACACACACACACACACACACACACACACACACACACACACACACACACACACACACACACACACACACACACACACACACACACACACACACACACACACAGGGACAGTGTTACCCAGGGGGTTGTAGTCTAGGTTGAGGACTCGGAGCTGGGAGCTGTGAGCCACAGCGATGGCGAGGCGGGCCCAGGCCTTGCTACTGATTCCTGGGTTAGCACTGAGGGTCAGCTCCCTCAGCCCTGGAACACAGAGGAACAGCGATAATGTGACCTCTTATCTCCATACTTTAACTTTTTGTGTTTTTTCCAGTGGTGGAAAAAGTACTCAAATGTTTTACTCAAATGTTTTGGGGGATGTCACGCCCCCTTTAAGTAAAAGAATCAATACTGCAAAATAGAAATACTCTGTTACAAGTAAAAGTCCGGAATTCAAAATGTACTTAATGTACCAAAAGTAAAAGTACTCATTAGGCAGAATGTCCTATTTCAAGTTTTCAAATGTATAAAAATCTTTCGAAAATAGCAGATCAACAAGCTCATAATGCATCGCAGACCATTTCTATGAAGTCACCAGAAAAACATACTAAAAGTCCTAAGAAATCCTAGTTGCGGAAATATGCATAATTGGCATCGATCCAAGATGTCCGCCAATCATTGTCAAAAAGCCATATAAAATGATGCTGAGCAGAACTTTAATCCATGCAACAGTGTTTTTTTCTATCTTGTCTTGCCGTACCAGACTTGGCTCCGTCCGGCGGGAGCATCCCACAGATGAGGCTGAGGGCCTGGTCTCCCAGCATGCAGTCTCCCAGGTCCAGGCTGACCAGGGACGGATGGGAGGACAGGGACACGTTGAGGCTGACCAGACCTTCGTCCAGCAGAGGACTTCCATGCAGACTGGAGAGAGAGAGAGAGAGAGAGAGAGAGAGAGAGAGAGAGAGAGAGAGAGAGAGAGAGAGAGAGAGAGAGAGAGAGAGAGAGAGAGAGAGAGAGAGAGAGAGAACCACAAGATACAGAGTAAGAGAGAGCAGGAGAGAAAGATAAACATTACATTAAACATCTGTATTTGATATTTGATTTGATTTTGGTAAAAATACACAATATAACTTAAACCCAGTATAACACATTAAAGCGTAATGAAACACTTCCAATGTGGTCCTGCAGCATAACTAAAAATAAATCGTCCAATAGATTACATAGCACCAATAGATTACATAGCACCAATAGATTACATAGCACAAAATACATTTTAGCACGCAGCACGTCACATGACATTACAAAATACAAATCCTACAAAATATAAAATGAAAATCCCTAAAAACTATCAAACCATAAAAGCCCAAATTAAAGTGCATCACTAGTTTTTGCCATAACCGTTTTTTTCACACTGTTTTTATGAGACAATTTAGATTGATACTGTAGTGATCTGTAATAATATTAATATACAATTTACAATTTAGGCATGTAGCAGACGCTCTTTATCCAGAGCGACTTACAACATACTACAGACGGTGTAGTGCCTCAGTAATGTAGGATCATAGGTTAACCAAAAAGATCAGTCTAAGAAATATAATATCAAAACATAATGATCTGTACATTGAAACTATAGAATATATAGGATGCCAGGTATATAAATGAACCTAGCAACATCATCGTACTTACAACAGGGTCTGCAGTGACCTATTGGCCTGCAGAGCGTCCGCCAGGTGTTTGGTTCTGCTGATGTTGGACACCACCCCCAGGTTGAGGTTGAGTTGCACCAGGCTCTGGCACTCTGCCACCCCCCGACACACCCTGCCGAAGTCCCTGTCCGACAGCTGGCAGCCACGCACCGACAGCAACCTGACCGACAAGGAGGAACATGTCTTTTACCTAAAGCAGTGGTTCTCAACCTGTGGGTCGGGTGATAGTGAAGTGACAATTGAAGGACTTTTAAGACCTTTTTAATACCTAAAACAAAAAAACAAAACAAAAAAACGAAAGAAAAGAAAGACCATTACTGCAACAAAAGTAATCGACAAACTATACTATAAAACATTGGCCACATTGTCAAATAATATAAGAAAGAGGCAAACATTTTGAAAATAGCCGATCTACAAGCTCACAAGATCTGCTATTTTCACAATATTTATCTGTGGAACGGAGTCAAACAAAATGGGGGGTCCCCAGTTTAAATATGATTAGTTTGGGGGGTCACAGCCTGAAAAGGTTGAGAACCACTAAAGGGATATTTCACTTTCAAACATGTTTGGGGTCATTGTAATGTCTACTCTGGCTTTTGTGTTTCACCCCAGACAGTTTTTAAGTTGCCTGATTCAGTATTTAGATATTTGATATTCATTTTATCAGACACGCCCCCTTCCTATATAAACCATGTAGTAAGACCCATTTAAAAACACACGTGTCCTTGGTTCTGGTGACTGATATCGTAAGCATAACGTATAAATGTCAATATTTCAAGTAAACGTAACTCAAAATGGTATTAGTTAAGTACACTACTTCCAGTCCCCCCACTGACCTGACACTGTGGTCCCTCAGACTGTCACAGATGTCCTTGACCTCTGCTCCAGACAGGGTCTCTCCTGTGATCTGGATGGACCCAGGCAGCATGGTGGTGGTACAGCCAATACCAAGCCAATAAACAATCAATAACCTTATGACCAGTTAACTAATGATCAATATCTCCCATTATCTGTAGTTAGCTATGGACT
Source organism: Gymnoscopelus microlampas (assembly GCF_963454915.1). Taxonomy (NCBI): domain Eukaryota; kingdom Metazoa; phylum Chordata; class Actinopteri; order Myctophiformes; family Myctophidae; genus Gymnoscopelus; species Gymnoscopelus microlampas. Next base: position 12,708,630 of record NC_139950.1, read on the forward strand.
GCATGTCTGTAATAATATAATAACTAATAATAAACTCTCAATCTGCTCTACATGTAAAGTGTATCTTGCAACAACTTGTTATTGGCACTATCATATAAATACAATATGGTTGATTGATTGATTATATTATCCTAATAATGAATAAATAGTCAATGGTCCGATTGAGGTAGTCCGCATTACATTCCATAATGACACATTATTAAACGGTCATGTTAAACAGGTGCATAGTGCGTGTTAATTGATCAGTTAATTGATCATTGATAGTTATCGATAAAGCTCGAGTCCTCCGCGCACGCACTGAATGACGTCATTAATCCTCCTTCGGTTAGCAGGCCGCGGCCACGCGACTCCGATCATAAGGATACAAAGTAGCCATGCGTGCACGCGCGGCGCGGCGGTCACTTTCAATGGATTATCGGTTCTCCTTCTATGATCAATGAATGAAACCGATCGGGTCGCTTTAACGGGACGGATCGTCCGGCAGGGTGATCGTCTGTCCTGTCTCGTCTGGTCAGGACGCCACGGGCCGTCGGTCGGTCGGTTGTTGTCGGTTGCTATGGTCACGCTCCTCTGTCACCGGGACACACAGAACGAGCCGGTGTCACGCGCCATCACGTCGCGGTCCGGACGGTACGGGACGTGGCGTGTTTCGTTCAAAGAGGTCCGGACAGGACAGGGTCCATGGTGGTGATGTGATGATGTCCCCCTGGTTCGGTTCGATCCCCGGCCGGTGGGATCCCGCTGGGCTCAGAGGGTCCGCGGTGTGTCGGTAGAAGAGGAGGCTGAGATGTCAACTGGCGAGACCGTCAAGTCAGCCGTTCAAATACCTGTGATTTCCGGTCACTGACTTCAAAATAAAACGGATCACCTGCTTTGGCCAGGTTGCTGTTTTATAGTGAATTTATCATCTAGAATTCTAGATTCTATTATAATAATAAGTATTATTATTACTAGGAACCACTTTATCCCTTCATTTTGAGCAAAACATTTTCGACATATTTTTTAAAAGAGATCTAGCGCCTACCAGCTCACAAGAACCTTGTGGTCGGCGATCTAAGAACAAACATTTAGAATGAAAATGAAGGTGACTTCAGTGTTTATGAAAACACAACTTTTAATGTAATGGTCATTTATTTTAACAAGCTGACATGGTGGAAAGCAGCGGTACCTTTACAAATCCAGTTGATTTTATTATGAAAGGAAATCCACCTCTTTTCTGGTCGGTCCGTTGCTTTTAACGGTTTACCCCCCCAGTCAGTGGTCACGTGTTCGATCCTGGTTCACACCTGAGGAGAACCTTAGAATGAATCAATCATAATGGTCAATATTTGATTACAATTTGTAATGCATTAATGCGTTAATCACTTTAACGTTACAACTGATAAAAGCAGGGTTAAAAAAATACTTTTTACAGTACATTAGCCTACAGCACTTGAGTAAATGAGTTACTTCTCACTACTAGTCAGCAGCAGTAGGGGTTCATTTCAACCAGATACACTGTAGCAGTGGTTCTCAACACCAGTATACAGTTTAAAAACCTCCCAAAACAACCGCAGTTTATTTCATAATGATCAACACCACCACTACAATGGTCCATAAAGTTTATTTTCTGTTGTACCTGTTCTGTACAATAACCCTATAAATACAAATGAAAAAAGCCCCAAACCAAATAACAATATAGACAGATAAAAACAAATAAATGTACAAACATCTCCTGGTGACTAACAACCAGAAAAAAAAACTAAAGGATTGGTTCTCACGGTGGGGTACGAGGACCCCACCTTGACAAACTGGCTATTCAAAAATAGCTGATCTACAAGCTCACAGTGTATCACTTCATGCTGCACTATGAGCTTGTACATCTGCTGAAAAAAGTAGTAAAACATCATTTTGAATTACCTCCCTTCTGGGAGTCCCTGGCACGACACATTTTCAGATGGGGGTCTGCGGCCAATTACATATCATTTTGGGGGTCCTTGACATGAAAATGTTTGAGAACTAGTGAATAAAACAATCTATGTATAGACTTGACTGAAAATTATTCTCGAATCTCTGTGTTAAATGTCACCACAAGACAACAACAACAACAAAACACTAACGTTTAAGACGGCAACACAAAACAGTAAAGGTATTCCGATATATGGGGCCAATATTTGCACTTTGTGCCAATATTTCGGTGGCTTAAAGATGCCGATACGGCACATTAACTTTGTTGTTTTCAAATTTTGTTACGTTTTTGTTGTGTTTCAAAATAGATTATTATGAGCTTGTACTGATGAAGATATGAATTATCCGGTGTAGTTCTGAATGCATAAAATGTTATCAATTAGTATATTAATATTAAAACATCACTGCAGAGGTTATAGATGGTCTCCTTGCTCTTCTATTGAGATATTTATATCATGTGGTCTGGTATGACATCTACTGTTTGACAAGTGGTACTGCATTAAGCTCAAAACTATTTCTAGCTCTATTCAAATTGACTTTCTGTTATCAGCTCAGCAGTAGAAATTTCAGGGATCCGGTTTCAAACAAATGTATGGATTGCAGCTTTAATTATGTTGTATTAATTACATAAATCGGCCTTCTTGTTCAAAAAAGAAAAATACCTGAATTGGTTATCGGCCTTGGAAAGTCCATATCGGAAGACCTCTACAAAACAGTGATTCTAAATGGACCCTTACATGTCTGTAAGTCTGAGAGTGTACAAATGGAACCAAATGGACCCTTACGTTACATTACATTACAGGTCTGTAACTCTGAGAGTGTATAAATGGAACCAAACAGACCCTTACAATTGAGATGGGGGTCGGCGGCCAAATACATATCATTTGCGGGGTCCTTGACATGAAAAGGTTTTAGAACCACTGACATAGAAACAGATGTTTTTCAGAAAACCGTTGGGATTTAGAAGGCATTTGTACAATCAGCCTCAGGTCTTAATGGGTTAAATCTCTGATCTCCAAGCCTAACAGAAGATGGGGTTCTTTTGGGCGATGTGGGCGCCGTCGCGTGAGTGACGGGGAGTATAGCTGTACACCTTCACCAGGAAACACACACATGATGTCACTTCCTGTCATGCTCAGTGGGACTGCAGAAGAGTGACCCCCAAGGTTCTGATGGTGGCGTTGACGATGGTGACGGCCACTTCAGGCACATCTCTGGCCACCCGCTGGAAGGGCGGAACGTTGGGTCCTTCCAGAGTGTCTAGCAGTCCTGAGGAACAAAACACACAACACTTTTAAAACCACTAAAAACCCGGTTGACCAGAGTCCCTCAGTGCTCTATGCAAGTGTCTTTTCTGTTTTCTGTTATTGTGGGGAAAGTGGCCGATCAACAAGCTCACCATGCGTCACGTTTGGTAACAGGTGTTACCAATGATTCTAATGAAGGCTCTGTTCCATTTAGTGTAGCACAGTGGTTCTCAAATTATTCATTTCAAGGACCCCCGCAACTCTGAGAGTGTACACATGGACACAGGTCCATTTGGTTCCATTTGAGCACTCTCAGAGTTACACACTTGTAAGGCGCCATTTGGAACACCCCCCTTAAGGAACCATGAGGGTCCCTGGACCACACTTTGAGACCCACTGGTATAGCAGAGCGTTTCCAGTGAGCCAACATGCACAATATCAGCACCGTGACTCTGTTTGACCTGAATGGAACACAACCTTAATTAGCATCATGGAAGACAGCCTTAATTAGCATCATGGAAGACAGCCTTAATTAGCATCATTGGTAACAAGGAAGTAAGGAAGAGGCCCAGGTTTTTCCAATATGGCTGTTGTGCATTGAGCCTATTGTGACTCAAACGAAAACATAAATTATGGATTGACCACTTGAGCCCTATTTTATTAGAATGCTCTGTGTCCCTGCTCAGTCGTGCAAGTAACGTGACACTCTTATCTTCAACTCTTTTGTCTGAATGGCCGTGGCTTTGCAGGAACTAGCAGTGAATGAATCTTTGGTGAGCTCCATGCCTGTCTGCTCGTGCACTGTGCAGTCATGCGTTATACACAGACACGTGGGTCATGTTTATACGTGATAGAAGGTGAGTTGTTTGTTTCAAGGGCGGAGATGGAATTTTTGAAGTGAGGGGGAACAAACTCAGACCAACGACCTATAGTAGTAGTAACACAATACCTTCTATCTTGTGGTAGGGTTAGTAGTGCTGGTATTACTATAGTAGTAGTAACACAATACCTTCTACTATCTTGCAGTAGGGTTAGTAAATGGTAAATGGTTTATATAGTGCTTTTATCCAAAGCGCTTTACATAGATTGTGCATTTCATTCACCCATTCACACACCGATGGCGGAGGAAACCATGCAAGGCACCAACCTGCTCATCGGGAGCAATTAGGGGTTCAATGTCTTGCTCAAGGACACTTCGACACTAACTCTGGGGGAGCCCGGGATCGAACTGGGAACCTTGCGGTTTCCAGTTCTTTCTACCCGGCCACTCTACCCCTGCGGTAGGGTTAGTAATGCTGGTAGTACTATAGTAGTAGTAACACAATACCTTCTACTATCTTGTGGTATGCAAAGTGCAGGTAGAGCAGGAACAGCATGTGGAGAGCTGCCAACGAGCCACAGATGACCAGGCGGGGCGTCTGGCCCACGGTACGAGACAGCATCACCGCCACCTGGAGGCCGGAAGGACCGGAAAGGAGACGTTCTTTTATTCAACATCAGTGTTAATTTTTACAGCTAATTTTTTTTTTTTTAAGTTTTAGTCATCTGGAATCTTTTAGTTTTAGTCTATTTTTAGTTACCTTTTATCATACGATTTTAGTCAACGAAATCTACAGTTGATTTAGTTGACAAAAATGCCCTTTTGGTGTGCCGTGATGGTGTCATAATGCCTGATCTATACTTAGCTGAGTGCCGAAAATAGCAGATTTACAAGCTCACAACTCTGAGTTTACATCTCCGTGTACATAAAATGAGTAGTGTGTTATCCAAATCTTTGAACTACAATGGAACCCCATTGCATCATGGTGCATTGTTGTCCAGGGCGGCTGCTGGGTGACGTAGTTCTCTTACCATGCGTAGCGTGGACAGCCCCCCCACCAGCAGCCACAGCAGGTAGAACAGAGAGTGGAAGTGCACGTTGTAGGTGATGAAGAGAACCGCACAGTGGCCAAACAGACCGTAGCCCTGCAACCACAACAATACAATACACATTATCAGGTTTTGCGAGAGGAACAAGCGGACGGGTTTGAGAACAGCGCCATTGACGTATTTTGACGTATGCTGGTGTTTTCAGTGTTTACGCAAGAGTGCGCTCTTCAACAACCTATGAGTGATCCTATGACTTCCGGAGAAGAGTAGACCCGGAAATAATGTGATCACAACAAACCCAGCCCTGTCCGATCTAATGTTGGATTTAGATTTAGGATTTAGGAAATGTACTCTGTTTCTCTCTTTCTTGTTTTTGGCGATAACAAGCTATATTCAACAGCCAATAACTAAAGAAGGGAGGGTGACACGCTTTACCCCCCCCCCCAATGGAAACACTCCTGGAGCGAAATAATCGGTGGCTCTTGAAAGGTCAGTAAAAACGCTCAAAAACGCTGGCAAGGGCTGATTTATTTATTTATTTACTCTGGCAGTAAATGAGTTAGAGGTAGGGTAAGTGATTTTCTTCAGTTAAAATAAGTGTTAAATTGCTCTATATTCTGACAGAACTCATTGCTATAGAGTGTTTGTTCAGTAGTCTCAGTGTTTTGTTCAGAGTCTCCATGTCTCTCCAGCTCTTTATTAAACAGAAAATGCATTTTCATGTCAGTATTCCAATGTTATTCATTCAGGAGAGAGAACTCACACAGGATACAGGATGAACAACACAACACAATACAACATAAGGTGTAGTGTGTAGAACTGACCAGTAGGGACATCATCTGTAACATGGTGATCTGGGAGTTGACCAAATAGGCCAGGAAGTAGATGAACGATGACACGCCCAGCCAGTATCCGAAACATGTCCCTATGGCCGTCCCCATCAGGGTCCCCTCTCTCTGTAACACACACACACACACACACACGATCAGGTCAAACAGTCATATCACAGACAGTTAACCATTTAAATCCTATATATCGTTGCTGTCTGGCAGATGCCTCTTATCTCCATATTTTAACTTTTTGTTTTTTCGTAAATTAACGCCCTACTTCAAACTACAGCGTCACACAAAAGCATCAAAAGTAGCAGATCTACAAAATTGAAACGCAGCGCAAAGCGACGCGTTTTGAGCCTGTAGATCTGCTACTTTAGCCGCTTTTGAATTTGAATCCTGAAAAGTAACAGTTTTGGACATATGCAGACAGATACAAGCATCAGCTATGTTCACAATATTTGTCTGTGGAGTCAAACTAAGGCCCCCTTTACATGACAACGGTCTCTAGAGAAAAAGGCAAAATAAAATATCAGATGTGCCGTCCGTTTAGACGGGAACAGCGTTTTCGGGGCTTGAATCCGCAACTAAGTGAAACCACCTTCCAGAGTGGAAATCTTTGACAACGCTCCGCCGTCCCGTCTCCATGTAAACGGAGGAAACGGCAGAACGTGTGTTGTTGCCAGATGTTGTGAGAGAAATAAGCAGCCAGTTCTATGAAAACAAGCCCTAAAGAGGCGACTAGGGCTACATTAGCACTTTAAACCTATACAGTACATTGGCTGTTTGAAAATAGCCAAAGCAAAAAAATAACTACACTTTAAAAACAAGCCCAAAAAACCTCAACACACAACAACCAATATTTACAAGCAACTTTACAGGAAAAACAAGCCCAAAGTCGCTTATAGGTTGAGAACCACTGCCCTAGGGGTCCCGGACCCCCCATGGTCTAAAGTCTAAACGGAGAGTATAATACAGTGTGCGCTGTGCGGTGTTGGCTCTGTCTCAGTAGGACAGACAGGTGTGTGTGTCAGTAGGACAGACAGGCGTGTCTCAGTAGGACAGGAGGACAGAGAGACACACGTGTGTCAGTAGGACAGACAGGTGTGTGTGTGTCAGTAGGACAGACAGGTGTGTCTCAGTGGGAGAGAAAGTCTTCATGTCTTACAATGACCGTCCCAGAGGTCTTCATGCCGTGCAGGAGAATGGCCACCAGAGTGAACACCAACATCATTGGTCCATACAGCTCCCCTGCTACCTTCTGCGCACGCACGCGCACGCGCACACGCACACGCACACACACACACACACACACACACACACACACACACACACACACACACACACACACACACACACACACACACACACACACACACACACACACACACAGGAAATGAGAACATTATGTACATTACTACTGGTCTTGAATCAGATCCCACTACAATCCACCATGTGTCTCTCCTACCACACTACACGTCTTTTTGTTCTGCAAACTTCTAAAAAGAATTAAGCATTCAATCAATCAAAAGTCTCCCTCTTAGCTGTCCTACGGTCTGTCTCTCCTACACTGTCTCCCTCTCAGCTGTCCTACGGTCTGTCTCTCCTACACTGTCTCCCTCTCAGCTGTCCTGCTGTCTGTCTCTCCTACACTGTCTCCCTCTCAGCTGTCCTGCTGTCTGTCTCTCCTACACTGTCTCCCTCTCAGGTTTCACTAGCTATCTGGATGTGCCTTGTAATACATTATAATAATATAATAGATAATAATCTATGTTGTACGTACCTGTGGGAAGTTGATCATCCGTACCGGAATCATAGACTCTATCAACCTGAAATGACACATTAAGAGTCTTGTTAATTACACAATGGACCACACCATTTGCACACCAATAAAACCGGGGAAGCATCTGTGTCAATTTAGATTTTAGCGTTGGCTATTAAAAAATAGCAGGTGTACAAGCTCACAGCGCGCCACTTTGTGCCGCGCTGTGAGCTTGTACATATTTTTTGAAAAATAAAAAATAAATCTTGAAAGTGTGAGAACTACTGATTTAGAAGGCATTTGTATCCTCAGGTCTTAATGGGTTAAGTCTTTGAATTCAGTTGAACACAACATTAATGTCAAACAACTCAACAATAATGCACATCACATACAACGTAAAAGCCTAATTATATTCTCTGTAGTATTAGTGTCACAATGTGACATGTTGTGAGCTTGCAGATTAGCTATTTTCACCCAGTGTTCACCCCGGAATAGGGACGTCAGGTTTCAAGTGGTTAAAGAGATCCATGTGGTTTTTAAAATACATGATTGTCTCCTGACACTGATCTTATTCATGTTTGGGTTTTGAGAAATTATAGAGCCGGGTTTTGATCCACATCCCTAGCGATGAACGCTGAGAGTTTTATTGCAATGTAGATCAATCTTGTCAGATGATAGTTGGGGCTTGGGTCAACCACCAGTAGACTGACTCACCGGTTCCTAACCTGCACCGGCTCCACATCGAAGTAGGGTCTCAGGATGTCGATGTTGGCGTACAGGTTGAAGGCTTTGGACGCCTGCCGCTTCCCAGCCTGCCAGACCTGCAGCAATGACACACATACAGTTCTCAACGGGCCTGAAAATGAAGGCACGCCTCAAACAATTACCATCATTTTAGGACCGAGACCGGCCTGTTAGCCCCCCCCCCCCCAAAAGAAAGGATTCACACTGAGCACTATAACGATAATTGTGACTATCGTTCACCATTGTATTCATAATAGTTGGTGTGAACTTCACTTGGAACATTTTTTTTTAAACTATATTTTTATAGTTATAGACAGTAATAGTGCTCAGTGTGAAAGGCCTTTTACTCTGTAATCTCTCTGTCTCTCTCTCTTCCCCTGACTGTCTCACTGCCTGACTGTCTCACTAGTCTCCCTGGCTGCAGCTGCCTGCAATTTATACTTTGACGGTACAACGGTCACGCACCAAACACAGCTGAAGATCTACAAACCCACAGCGCATGGCATCCGTGTTGCATTCTGGGCTTGCAAATCTGCTATGTTCAGTGTGCAACATCTTTTAGCCCAAAAACGTCTCTGTCTACCAATACAAACAGTGAAAACACCTAAATACAGTGGTAAACACCACCACACTACTGTAGTGTGTTTCTATAGGTAAACACCACCACACTGTAGTGTGTTTCTACAGGTAAACACCACCACACTACTGCAGTGTCTGATAACGGCTGGTATAGAGGAAAATTATGCAGTAAAAATGTATTCATTGTTTTGTTATGTAAACACAGGGCAAAGTTACATACTATGCCTTTAACGGTGGTTTCCTTACCTCGTCAGCCATCTGTTTCCCCAGCTGTCCCTTGATGCCCTTCATGCCCAGGAACTCTCCGTCCTCGGGGATGCCCTCCTCTTCCTCCTCCTCGGTGGCGGCAGCCTCGGCCGCCACCTCCTCTTCCTCCTTCATCCTCTGGTGGATGTCCCCCATGTCCTCGAAGCTGGACCCCGACGTGTCGTCCATGTTCTCCATGTCAATCACAGCCGAGCCACTCCCCTGTGGGGGGCGGAGCAACAACAACAAAACACTTTCTTTACAGGGACGAATTTTAAAAACTTCCGTATTGTGCCCCATTTTTGTGTCTATTTAAGGGGGGTGTAAGTAAAACAACAACAGAAAATTGGTGAAAAGTTAAAGCTCTATATTCTGACAGTAATCACTGCTATAGTGTGTTCATTAACACAGCTCTCCACAGCTCTTTAACATAAACTACATTTTTAGGTCGGGATACCAGTTTTATCCAATCAAGAGAGAAAAAAACACAAATATCAGTTATCAACTTGAGTTTCAGTTCCATGATTTTCTGCTCTTTTTTTGTTGTTGTTTTTTCTATTTTTCTTCCCTTCCAGTTTGACTTGTTCATCCTGTACGAGTTCTCTCTCCTGACTGGATCAAATTGATATCCCGACCTGAAAATGTAGTATCTAGGGACTACATTTAGACTGTAGGGGCTTCTCAGGTGTCTACTCTTCCTGTGTCAATTTAAAGCATGGGTTCCCAAAGTCCAGGGGTCCTTGGGGGTACCAGGGGGTCCCCGGCAAAATTAGTTAATATAGTGATCACAATGATTTTAACCACTTTAGCCATATTTTACACTTTGGCTATTCAAAAATAGCAGATCTACAACTATGAGCTTGTAGATCTGCTGAAAAATCCCTGGCACAAAATATTTTTGAGATGAGGGGGTCCTTGACATGAAAAATCTGAGAACCACTGATTTAAAGCACACACAAACACACACACACACACACACACACACACACACACACACACACACACACACACACACACACACACACACACACACACACACACAGAGAGAGAGAGAGAGAGAGCTTAATACCATTAAAGGTAGGGTAAGTGATGTATTTGGTTAAAAGGTTACCTGAATGAGGTTGTCATCAAAGCCTCCCCATGGTTCAGTCACAGTGGTGGAGAGTTTCTCTCCCCCAGCAGCAGCAGACATGTTGTTGTTGTTAATGTTGGTGTTTTTACACAACAACAACCTTCAGGTTATACACTATACTGTACTATACTGTACACCTTATACTAACAGACGGACGTGGTTAATAAACAGCTGAGTGAGGTGTTTGTATTCATAAACATCTATACATTACATTAATGTACAGGAAGACATTCGTTCTGCTCTGGTCTGTTGTCTGTCTGTTGTCTGCGTCACGTTCCACGCCACGCCAAGACGTGGCTGCGTCAGTGTTGCCAGGTTTTGCGAGAGAAATAAGCAAGCTAGGTATATGAAAACAAGCCCAAAATAAGCGGCTAATAGTCGCTTATTATACATACGTTACATTATATAGGTTTAAAGTGCTCATGTAGCCTACATAATGTCCACCGGCTAAAAAGCAGATCTACAAGCTCACAATGCGCCGCGGTGCGGTGCATTATGAGCGTGTAGATCTGTTATTTTCAAATAAATCTTGAAATGAAATGTGGAATATTTGGAATATTTTTTAAACTCCAACACAAATCTAGTACGGGGCTTCCTAGCTGGCACAAAACATTTCCAGATGGGGGTTATTACGGACACATGGCCTACTGTACAGTACATATTAGCCTAATTTGAGGATCCATGTCATTTGATAACCACTGGTTTAAATAATAATAAAACAAATTGGAAACGAGCCCCAAATAAGCAACCGCACAAGCCCCCCCCCCCCCCCCCCCAAAAACGCAATATTTACAAGGAACTTGACAGAAAAACAAGGCCAAAGTCGCTGATAATAAGCAGACATGGCAACACTTCTGCGTCACGTTCCACGTACACTGACGCAGCCGCGTCATGTCAGGGTGCGAAACCGAAACGCGAGATCGCCGATACAGTCTTGTCCAGAGGTATAATCAATTATATTATACCTCTATGGCTTATAATCCAAAACGGAATTAGCAATCTTTGGCATAATATAACGGTCTTGTCTCTTTCTCGAGAAGCGTCTTGTCACGCCCCCTGCAGGTTCGGAGACTGACCTGCACCCATATAGACCATTCAGGGGTCTTCAAAAGGGGGTCCGTGACCCCTAGGGGGTCCTCAGAGTTACTACAGGGGGGCCACTATATCTTTGTATGATAGGAACTTTATTCATTTTTACATGAACCACCTGAACCCATCCCTATGGGGAGGGTTAGCAGAAAATAGTTGATCTACAAGCTCACAATGCCTCACGCTGCATTGTGTTGTGACGTGAGCTTATAGATCGGCTATTTTCAGCAATGTAGTTTGGTGGGTATCAAGAAGACTCACTCCAAAACCAACTCACCCCATTGCTAGGAAAACTCACTGCGGAAAACCACCCCACAGGGTAGGAAAACTCACCCCGGGGGTAGGAAAACTCACCCCAGGACCGTTTGTGTTACCACTGCACTGCAATTATATAATCAATCAGTTTTGCGAGATTAATTATAAATGGCTTTATTTAAGAGGGGAATTTTCAGACACACACACACACACACACACACACACACACACACACACACACACACACACACACACACACACACACACACACACACAGTTTTGAGTTTTCCTAACCCCGGGGTGAGTGTTCCGGAGTGAGTTTTCTCAGGTCCTGGGGTGAGTTTACCCAACCCCCGGGTGAGTGTTCCTAGCTCCGGGTTGAGTTTTCCTTTTTGAGTTGGGGTGAATAGGTTTTGGAATGAGTTTTCTGGTATTCGTTTGGTGTAGAGGGGAAAAAAGAGCGGACTAAATACAGAGCCAAAGGTCAAATACTACGTTTTGAGGGTACACGTGGTTAAATGTCTGAATACGTCTGAATATACACATTATAAATATACAATATCAATTTTGCCTGATGAAGACCTAAGGGTCGAAACGTTGCAGTATTAAAAAGCGAGTTTCTTGGAGCTTGAAACAGTGTGTGGACCTCCTCCTTCTTTTTCTTGATTCCTCCTTGATGTCCAGCACCTGGCCTAAATACAGGCGTGGGATGTGCACACAACCTTCTTTGAACTGAATATACACATTAACATGAATCCAACACTGATGACAATGTCAAACAAGTCTAGCTATGAAATCTATTTAAAAGATTATTAGGCAACACAATTCTATACGATATGTATTGGGGGTCCCTTCTTCATCTCTCTCAATTAAGGGGTCCTTGGACTGAAACACGTTGAAGACCCCTGCCATAGATTGTTATCAAACCTTTTCATGTCAAGGACCCCCAAATTAATATACTGCACGAGGTGCAGTCAGACAATAAGGCTAAAAAGATAACACAACAAAAGTCCTTGTTTCCATTGTGGTCGTATCAATTCATCAACATAGCATACAAATAACACAAAAATACATGTCATCAATATAAAACACTAGTATGTACAAAGGAGAAGAAGGGGAAACAAATGTCAGCAGTGAATGTCACCTCCTCCTTTCTATGGGAAAAATGAGTTTACCTCCCCTAGCTTGTGGTCTCCTGGTAGATCGATTTTCAGGCCTGTTGTGGTGGTGGTGTCATCAATCTGATGGCAGTGGTCCAAAAGATATGGGGTTACACCATATACCCCCATACAATATTTGTCTTGTAGAATCTTTAATGTATGTACTCTGTTACAAGTAGAAGTCCCGTATAAACTGTACATGAAAACTGTACTTGAGTAAAAGTACAAAAGTATCGGCATCAAAATATACTTAAGTGCCAAAAGTTAAAGTACTCATTGTGCAGAATGTCCCGTTTCACAAGTTCAAAAGGTATTAAAAAAATATTTTGAAAATAGCCGATCTATGCGCTTGATTATCGGCTATTTTAAAATGGGCGAAATAATATAGGGCTGAAGTGGTTAGTGTGTTTTGTAATAATAATCAAAATTTACAAAGTAACTAGTAACTAAAGCTTTCATATATTTGTAGTTAAAGGGACTACACCATGAATTAAAAAAAATAAAATAATATTTAATATCATATTGTTTATGTCCCTCAAATGTTTTTCAAAAGGTTTGAGCCTAAATCAAGCCTCAGATATACTCATTCCAACTAAAAAGCACCAGGTTTAAGAGTTCAACCGAGTAGAGGTTAAAGGGATTGACGGCAGGTTCAGAAATAAACAAACACCGCGCCTCCAGCAGTTCGTTTCCCCGACCACCAGGGGGTGACGCAGGAGGGACTTCCATAGTTAAGGGGACTTCTGAAGGGGCCATGCCGAAAATACTATTCTATATTATTCTATATTATTCCCTTTAAAAGCCCCCCCCCCTGCTACATATGTGTACAATAAGTTGAGTAGCTTGTCCAGTTGCCACATGTTCTGCTATAGTGTTGAACTCTAATAGCAGAACACAGCATTGATGTCACACTGTTGTCACCCTCCCTTGACAATAAGGAAGAATGTTTGTGTGTGTTTGTTGTGTGACTGAGAATGAGGAAATTCAACATGTAACCCTGGCATAAACAATTGACAAAAGATTTGTGTTTGGCTGCCTGCATCACAACAACCTGTAGCTTCCTCCTTTTTAGAAGCTTCACTCCAGTGTACGAGAGAGAATATTAACAAATGCAGACTTATGACAATATTAGGAAATTATATTTTCATTTGGAGCAGGGTCATTTTTGACCCGTTTTCAAGTTTAAATAGGTACAAAGTACCCATACATTTCTTTATTGGAACAAGGCTTCATGATATCCTCAGAAATGGCCACTTTAACGCAACACAATTATTTATCATTTTAGTTAATTCTGATGGTCTCTATAAAAAAAGTGTCACTTGTGGTGTTAGGGTCCGAAATGACCCGGCAGAGAAGTGTGGCTCAATTCCCCCCCAAATTGTCAATGTTTGAGAGTGAGACAGGCTTGTCTTCAATTAGCATTTGCTATCAGGAGTAAAATAAAGTTTGAGCATGTGATAAACATATATTATACAGATCTTTTTGTATTCTGATTGAGATAAAACGTGATTTCACTTAGACTGTTTATTGCAAAAAGTGAATTAATTGTTTGTTAGGGTTAGGGTCCCTGTTTCCTAACTTTCACTGTGTAGTCTGTATTATTATTCTGTAAGTTCATTCAGTAAGTTAACTTGTTTAATAAAACCCACTGATGCGCTGTGTGTAACAAAGACTCCAGTAAGTGATCTGTTTACAGTTAACAGTTTTACTTTCTAAAGAGGCTTGAAGTTTAGAAATTAACCCCAAGCGACAGTACCTGATCTGTTGTCACTGCTATTATAATCTGTTCCCAAACTCAACAAATCACAGGTACACTTACAGGTTCATAACTTGAACTTCAACTTGAACATTGATACCTTTGAGACATCTGAGTTCACATACAAAGCAATTACAGTAAAAGACAGTTTTACAACTATTTGATAGTAAGATAATATAAAGATAAGAAAGAACATAACTTAGCTTTGCTCTAATAATGACCTAAATGTATCCCTGGCAATATAACAACATTATAATTGTTCAGAGCATTACAATGAGACCACCTCACATGAACCAGTTACTGCTCTGGTTCTGTAGCTTCATCCATCTCTCCAGTTGGAAGAAGGTCTTCAACAGGACCTGAAGCTTCATCCATCCCTCCAGTTGGAAGGAGTTCTTCAATAGGAACCAACACCCGATCTGTTGACATCAGTAGAGCATTATTATTTTCTAAAAATGTAAATGTATTTATTTATTTATTTTTAACCAGGAAAGTCCCATTAAGATGAACAATATTTTGTTCAAGGGAGACCTGACCAAGATGTGCAGCAACACAATAAATAGTTTCAGACACAACGATAACAACAAAAAACATGCATCACAGTTGAGTAAAAGATTAATTGAAAACATTTCATCCTAATTATTTTGTCTCCAATTACTTCATTTTCAATTTAGAAACAATTAATTAGTGAAGGATGTTATCTTATCTAGGTGTCATTGTGGTCAGTTCTCTTACCTTGGTTCAGAGACAGAGTGATGTGTGCTGCAGACTTTTTCTTGTAGCAGATCAATCCAGTGAACACAAAGACCAGGCCAAGCAGCAAACCAGTTGAGCCAACTACTATTTGAATCCTGTCTGACTCAGGAAGGGAGGAGTCTGAATGTTCAAACAAATGTTCTCTTAGAAACATTTCATACCGTTTAGTAAGTACACATGCAACTTCACCAACTCTTACTTTATCATTTTGGACATTATTTAATGCAGTAACTCATGAGTTGAACATCTTACTGTTCAACATCAATGTTCAACATTAACAACATGTTGCTCTTGCAATGACAATAAAATAATTGAATTGAATCATACTACATAATTAAATAAATACACATGATACAATACTCTTACCCCAGTGTCTCTCCTGATGTTGGAGTGTACTCTAGGAAGGAATGGAATTGATAATAGAAAACTCCATCAGGCAACACCTGAGATGAACTGACATCTGCAGTAATTTCCTGGCCGTCTCTCAGCCACGTGACTAGGATTTGTTTGGGATAAAAGTTGTATCCACTGCACACAAGCATGGATGGATGTCTGCCACTGGACGGCTTCACTGATTTCACTCTGATGTTGGGTTTAGTTGTCATCACACCTGGAACAAACAAGTTATGATATAGAAGCCATTTTTCCTCCCCCTTGTATGCCAAGATTTATGCTATCCATAATGAAAACACATGGGATTATTTTCCTCATTACCTAAAGTTGTTTTTATCGCTGGTATGTTGTTACGGCACAAAATGATCTCGTCATCTTTTCTACGTTGTTTGTCACGAGGATTGTTCCAATCTTTTGCTATTATTATGCCTTTGGCTGAGTGTCCTGTCCAGTTGCCTTGGGTGCTGTTGAACGTTATTTGTATTTCTTTGTTTAACAAGAGACTTACTGTGTACTCGATTTCCTCAACATCATGACCTTTGATGAAACAGTAAGCAGATGCCTGATAGAAATTCTCATTTGAAGAAACTGTAATGGAAGGACACATTATGTAATGATGTCAGTTATATTAAAAATGAAAACATCAAATCCAAGTTGGTAATATAGTACGTAGCCAAATATATTATTTATCTTAACTTAAAAAGAAATGCTGCCATTCAACAACATCTCATTGATACATACAAAGTAATGTCACTCACCCAAACTGAGAAGAGAGAAAGGAACTAAAAAAGAGAAATTCTTGAAAAACATGCTTTCATATCAATAAATATCTCCAATGATAAACATTCTATGTTAGATGTTAACTTGCGAGCTCAACACTGACAATGAAGCAAAAACAGGGAAATGAATTGAAGTTGCAGCAGTCTCACAACAGGACTCCGCCTTTAATGTGACAATAAAATACACTCATCACTATTGAGGTCTAAAGTCAAGTCAAGCAGGAATAGAATTCTTGGGCAATATATTATTTTCCTGAGTTTTTCCCAGGAACCATCAATAACAATTAATGCAATATGTTCATTTAATCATAATGAATCATAATTATGTCATTTAATTGCATGTTAAAGCCACACTATGTAACCTTCCTTTTCTACTACGGATTTGAACCCTGTTTCCGTTGCAAGTGATGACATTTTTTATATTACCATTGAGCTAATAGAGCCTGCCTGCTTGCTCAGGCGATAAATTGAACCTTGACCTTCAGATCAAAATTCATGTCAGATCCAGTGTCTAGGTGAGACCTTTACATTTATTATAGGTTCTTGGTTTACCTATAGATTACCATTTCTATGCATTTGATGTATTACCTCATGTTTAGCTAAATGCTAAAATTGAACCAAGTTTCACGCTTTTATGAAAAAGTTAATGATTCACCTAAAATGTGGGACAAAACCACCAGACTAATGGCATTTCAGGCTCTGAATAAGCTACTATACTATACCTATGTATTTGTGTTTGTGCCCTGAATGTTTTTTTTACATTTAAAGTATAAATCATAAAAAATAAACTGCTATTATGAAAATGTCATGAATCCGGCACCAGGCTTATCAGTAAAAGTTTTAAACAATCCGTTTTTCAGTAGGCTCTGTGAGTAGTGAGTGCAACTTACAATAATTTAAAACAACAAGGTGTTTATTATTTGGCCTTTCACAACACTGGTACCTCTTGCAGGGACAGATATATTAACAAGAATGAAGAAAAACTACTGCTTTATTTGCATGAATAATTTCCTGTTGGCACCAGAATGAGATTAAGTAACTTCCTCCTTTTCAAATCCTCACCAAATGTTCGAGTCAGTTAATACAGTAGATTCTGCAGCACACTTCAACACGACAATAGAATGTACTTTGAAATGATTCTCCTTTTTTCTGGAGCTGTTTGCACCTGTCAACAAAGTAAGTACATGAGTATTTCATATCCTATCTTATGTAGTTTGTACAAGTGATCAAATGTCCTCACTTCTGTGATGATTTGATGAGACCAGCCATGCTGTAAGGCTTGGAAACTGTGGCACTGATGAAAAGACAGGATGCGGAATTGAGGATCTTACGATTCCCATAGGAGTGACAAGGAATGACAACATTAGAGGATCATCCCAGGTTAGAAGGTTTGAAAAATAATAATACAGGCTATATGTTCTGGGAACGTGAATGGGTAACATGGAATGGTAACTGAGATATGAAAAATCTTTGACAAAAACGTATAAAACAGCACAATCGCTGTAGTGGTGAGCTTGAAATAGGCACGAAAACGGGAAATGGTTACAGTACACTCTTGGGTGAAACATGGATAGCCTATATGAATGATTTTATGGATTCATGATTATAATGGATAGCCTATGTGAATGATTATATGGATTAATGATTATAATGGATAGCCTATATGAATGATTATAGCCTAAAATGATTCACTGGTGGTAGCAACAGAGTAAACAATATATTTACTTAAATTACACAGACTAACTTTTCAAAGTTAAATGTATGCCTGCTGTCTGAAGCCCTGTGCCCCGACACGTATGAAACCCTGTGCCCAGACGCTGTAGCGAGAGCTACACGGTTCATACATTCATAGGTTAAGTCCATGACGCATCACCGACACAAACAGACCTACTAAACAGGTATAACAGCATACGTCACAGACGATTACTTGGATTCATAGATTCATGAACACTGAGAGGAAATGACAGGAGTCGGTCCGGGCAGAGGCGTACACTCATTGAGGCCAACGAGGCCAAGGCCCGGTCTGTAAAACCCTGCTCCCCCAGGGGGAAAAAATCAACATAACATTAGCAGCCCCTCACCCTTTAAGTCGCCTTTGTTTTCAAATGGGGCTCATTTGCATTCGGCCGAATTGTTTATGAGTGGCCATTAGAAAACCAGTTTCGCCGTCAAACCGGTTCTCCATTGCGCAGAGACGAGCACCTCTCCATTCAGAAATGTAATAGAAGAAGAACCGTCGTCCTGAAACACCCTGCCCGCGTCTAAACCGGCGGCCTCGGTCCGCGAAAAAAAAATGGGGCATTGTGTTTTGGGACGAGCGTTCCGTTTTCCACCCGGACTCGGTAATTCTCAGTAGACTTATCAGCCGTTGCTGTTAAGTCTATATAATCAGTAACATGTTCTATAATCAGTTTTCTATAATCAGTAACATGTTGGTGTTACTTACGTCTATAAAATATAGTTTTATTGAAAGGCCATCAGAGGTTAGAGCTCATGATTCAAGCATCAGGTAGCTATAGAGTCCGACTTCGTTTTGAGCCAACTACGCACACATGAAGGCTGGGTTATTTGCAACGGACACATTGCTCAAATGAAATACAGAGATTACATTTATGGGTTTGGGTTGGAATTATTATAAACATAGTTGTCATTTTTATTTCATTATTATTATTAGAGGGGAGAAATCGCTTTGCCAGATTGATCCCATTAACTTGAACAATGACAGTATCCAGGTGGTCTGGTGGTGCGAAGACACCAGGGGAGAAAGGGTGAGAGCGGTCAATTTTGCCGTAAATTAACGTCAGGGATGGTATGAGGGTACCTAATTTCATATTTAGAAAAAAAACAGATGATTTGAATCAAATATTTAGGAAAAGTCATGGAAGGGGAACCTTCTGAGAGCTTCATGAGCAAAGATAATCCACCTCAAAATCTCACACCCAAGACACCCAAGTGTTACAAGATAAATGCAAACTCACCTTGTGTTAATCACGCTTACACACTGCCTCCACAATTTTCATTCGTCATACATTTTTTTCGGATCAGATTTGATTTTCTGCCTTTTCTGCATCAACAATCTAAATTATATGTTGCATTGTTTTTAGGCTGTAGCATACCCTGAAGAATAATGAATTGCATTTTTATGGCACTTTTCTAAGTACTCAAACTTACTCAAAGTGCTGAATGAAGCCTGCTGAATGAAGATGCAGGAAAGGCTCATTTTCTAGCACACACTTTTCCGATGGGATGATTTTTGGATTTTGGATGACAAGTAAACTCTTAAAGTGTGTGTGTGTGTGTGTGTGTGTGTGTGTGTGTGTGTGTGTGTGTGTGTGTGTGTTAGGGCTTTCACGACTAGAGATTTTTACAGGTCGACTAATTTGACCCAGTGGTAGTCGACTAGTCGACTAGTCGAAATTTAAATAAAAAAAAAAAAATACAAAAAAAAAAAAAAAAATGTATGGCGTTTTAAGGGAAGCTGGCACAACAGCACAGCACCACAGCAGCTGCCCAATAATAGGCTTTTATTGGGCATGCTTTTGACCCCCTTTTGATAAAAAATAAAGTCAGGAGGATAATAATAATAGTAAGATGGGCCATTACTATAGCATTAAAAATTAAATTTAAAAAAAAAAAAAAAAAAAAAAAAGTTTTTTTTTTTTTTTTTTTTTTTCAACTATTCGACTAGTACCAACAAGGTCGACTAGTGGTTATACTAGTCGACTAGTCGACTTGTTGGTGAAAGCCCTAGTGTGTGTGTGTGTGTGTGTGTGTGTGCCTGCACGCGTGTGTGCGTGCTACTGCTATGTGTGCTGTGTGTGCGTGTGACTGCGCCTGTGTGTGTGATGTGTGTGTGTCAGGGGTGGAAATCTGGCTTGAGGCTTGCGTTTTTTTGGCGGATTTTGTTAGTTTCTTTTCGTTTTTTGGTTACTTTATTTCGGTTTTAGGTTAAGGTTAGGGTTAGGTTAGGGTTATGTTATTTAATTCTTATTTTTGCCTGATTTTACTGATTTATTAGCCAAAAATGTTTTCTTATTATTTCTTTTTATTATTCTAAATGACTTTGGGGGGTCCAATCTGAAGCTAGGCGAGGACAAAACCCCCCAGTCCCCCCCGGGATTTCCGCGTCTGGTGTGTGTGCTCGCACGACTTGGCTGTGCCTAATGACTTTTATTGCATGATGGATTAAAAAAGAACGCATATGACTCAGTGGGCAAACTGCTTAAGAGCTAGTTTAGCAATTAACTTGTGAATTCTTCTCTTTCAGCAAGTCATGTACTTCTACATAACTCTGGATGCTTTGAGACTGGTGATGCTCTACTCTCTGTGACACTGGATGGTGATGCAGTCTACTATGCAGACTTTAAGAAAGGAAAGCTAGAGTGGGACTCTAGGATCCCATCAGCTGCACATCCTCCCTATGCCTACCCTGAAGCGTACGCAATCAAGTACTACTGCCTAATGAACAAGCACATCTGGGACGACAAATCTGTGCCTTATTTCAAAAGTAGGCTAAGTCACGTTTTTGAACCAATTGGTCTCATTGATAATACACTTTAGATGTACGGCATCATTTCAGAACTATTCTATTCTAACTATTTTATAAATAATTAAATAGCTAAATAACTTGTCTTTCACCCTGATGTAACCCTCAGAAGCCCCTGAAACTGTGATCTACTCCAAAGATGAAGGGATAATGGGGGTGGAGAACACTCTCATCTGCTTTGTCAACAATTTTTTCCCTCCTTCCATCAAAGTGAAGTGGACCAAGAATGATGAGGAAGTCACTGTAGAAGATCCTATTATCTCGTATTTACCTAATCCTGATGAGACCTACCGCCACATCTCCACCCTGACCTTCACCCCCCAGGAGGGAGACGTCTATGCCTGTACTGTGGAGCATGAAGCTCTGCAGGAACCTGAGACCAAGTTTTGGGGTGAGAACCTTACAATTTCAAAGTTTCACATTATTATTTAATTTTTGTATTGTTATTATTATTTTCCTAATTAGCGCAAATTTAGTTGTTATGCCAATTAACCCTTTTCAGACATTTCTGTGTTGCCATGCACTGCTGTTATACCCTACTGGGGAGGTGCCCTCACTGGGAGGACGTAGCGCCTCCACCCTAATGGTGGAGGTGCTACAGCGCTAATGAAGCAACTGTCCCCGCCCAGCTTCTCTCCCATGAACACGGCCGAATTGTGTTCGTATAGACACTCGGCCAACCCAGATGTATCGCAGTGAATTCAAACTCCTACACTCCGCTTGGTGAACACTTTACTTTACACCTGCACCCCATGAACACTCGACCACTTCAAAGTTTTGATGGCCAGTAATAATTTATACCCAAACTATCAAATGCTTCCAATTGTCAAATAACCATTTCACGTTTAAATGTCACATTGATGGACAAATGTAACAGAGTGGCTCAGAGCCTCTGCCTGAAGACCAAAAGCCCCCCCCCCCCCCCCCCCTCCCCTGACCAAGGGAGAATTCCCCATTAGCCTAATGGATGTTTGGCCCTTGCTTGGAAGAGATACATATTGTCACTGCCCTGGATGAAACCTTGTATCTCCATACTTAAATGTTTAAATACATGAATGCCCTACATATTGCCATGCGATGCTTTGTGCCCTTATTGGCTATTTCAGGAATTTCTGAATGTTTTGAAAGGTAAAGTTATTAAGTTTGTCTGTGGGTTTTATAAATATTTAACTAATGAAAAGTATTGAAACAAGCTTATAACAAAAAAATAACTACATTGGATCCATTGGAACACAGAATTGCTTTAATATTTATTTAACATTTCCTGAAAAGTAACATAGGCCTACAAGGTTTCTGCCTGACAGCGACGATATCTAAAAAGTCCATTATGTAATAATGTTTTTTGTATATATAATGTATTTATTCAGTTACTTCTTTTAAGTAATTTAGTATGATCAAAGGTGTGATCAAACAGTTCAATGGGGTTTCATTGATGTGTTGTTCACAGATCTTGATATCACTGAGAGCAGCTCTGCTCCAGCTGTCTTCTGTGGAGTTGGTCTGACTCTGGGTCTGCTGGGCATCACTACTGGAACATTCCTCCTTGTTAAAGCTAAACAATGAATACTATTTCATTATGCTCAGGCCTAATTCAGTTTTGAGTGATAAATAACAGTAAGTTATTATTATTATTTTTGTTAAAATAAGTGTTAAATAGTTCAGCACGGGTTTCCCTGAGTCTCTAGCTCTTTAGCAAACAGAAGATAAATGTTTCATCCTATCAGCAGAGAGAACACATACAAGATACAGGATAAACAAGTGTAATTAGAAGCAATGAAACCCCAAAAATGAGCAGATGAAATTGGAGCTGGAACACTATCAAATTGAGGCTTCTCTTTCCTGATTGGATGAAATTGGCAAAGCACCTGAAAATATATTTTCTGTTTATCAAAGTGCTGGAGAGACAGGCAGACCCCTGAACAAACACTCTATAAGTATTATGATCAGAATATAGAGCTTTAACTTTTTGACAAAAAAACAAAACAAAAAAAATCTTCATTTCATTGATATTTTTGTTATCTTTATTCTTTGGATTAAAATATGTATGAAATGTAACACAAAAATGATTTAATTTAACATATAAGTGTTGCATTGTAAATTCATGGCTTTGTTTGCAAAGATTCCAAAGAAAAAAAAGGTATTTTATGACAGTTCCTAAACTTTATCTTTACTACAGGAAGGTGTCCAACAGCACTTTTCTGTAACTTTGAACTGGAATCTTGTATGCACTGGTGTTTGATTACAGTATGACTTCAGTTTAATCACACAAAAAACAGCAAGACATTAATTTCCTAAAAATTTGCTAAAAATGTATGAATATAAACCATACAAATATTGTGATTAAGCTGGAAAATACTGTATCTTTGGAGATGATTCTGTCCAACTTTAGGTGATGTAACTTTGTATCTCCTATAAAATAAAACAAATCCTTTAAGTTCATGTTTGTTGTCTGTCTGGACCATATACACCAACTATAGACCCGGAAAAAAATCTCCAGTTGAGGAAACTGTAATAGGGAAAACACCTAAGTATGTCACACTATGAGAAAAACACCTAAATATTGATGTCACACTGCTGCTGAGTGCAACCCAGTTCATTTGAACACTCCCATGACAACAAGGAAGAATGTTGAGGAATGAGGAAATTCTACATCTACAATCTAACCCTGGCATCAACAATGAACAAAACATTATCCTATTGGCAGCATCACAACCAGGGGCAGACTGGCCATTTGGCTTACCGCTGGGCCCACTGGCCGCTAATGATATAACAATGATAAAACATTGATAAAACATTTGACTAGCACAACTGTTATTGAATAGAAAGCAATACGCATTTGTCATCATAATATTTTTTGAAAAATATTTTCGCTCCCGTTTTAGGATTATTACGGTCATTTCCCGGTCGCGGCCCAATTATTAGTTACGTTTATGTTTGGGCTGGGATGCTTTCCAGCAGGGGCCTCAGTGCGGCTGCAGAATTCATGTTCAGGGCTGGGCTGAAACAGTGAAACCCCCCCCCCCCATCTGTCTGCTAAATGACTGTAATGTAATAGGAATTCGCCATGCTCCAACACTGGACTCTTTTAACCCATTGAGACCTGAAGCCGATTCTACATGTCTCCTAAATCTCAACTTTTCTGAAAAACGTATGTTTCTATATCAGTGGTGCTCAATCTTTTTCATGTCAAGGACCCCCAGAATTATATGTATTTGACCGCGGACCCCCATCAAAATATTTTGTTCCAGGGACCCCCAGAAGCAAAGATTTGAGTTTAAAAAAATCGCTTTAAAAATATATATATTCAAAGATTTGCACATATTTTCAAGATTTTTCAAAAATAGCAGATCTACAAGCTCGTAGCGTGGCACTCGGTGCCGCGCTATGAGCGCTATATAAATTCAAGCTATTATTATTATTATTGAAGTGAATGAAAGAGAGAAAATTCATTTTTTGTTCCTCTGTATGACATGTTCTGTTAAAAAAAAAGTGGCACGCTTTCTTCACTGATAACCGTGACTAATCTACCACTTGGGAAAGGCTATCATGATCAAATATCATCTAGGGATATAGATCTATTCAAAATACAAAACTAGAATGTGCAAATGTTGCACTTGAGTGACCCCGCAAAAGTGAAAATGCTGTTCACATTGTATCACAACGTGAGGTGTTGTGAGCTTGTAGACAAGCCATTTGCTGAATGTTTGCTCCAGAATAGGCATGCTAGGGTTCATGTGTGGTTCATAAGGTTCATAAGTGAAAGAAAGAGATTGAATAGTGTTTTTTTTCCCTCTGTATGTATGACATGTTCTATTCAAAAAAGGTTAGACAATTTTTTCATTCTTTGTATCTATGGTTGGTGTCATTGAAGGCTGATAACTGGGACTAAGCTACTACTTGGGAAGGGCTATCATGTTGAAATATTATCTAGCGATATAGACCTTTTCAAAATACCAAACTAGAATTTGCAACCTTGAGTGTCCCTGATGAAGCTGAACTCTCCCTACTTCTCTGTCCTCAGACCATAGAGACATGTCGACCTCATCATCTCCTCGACTTCAGCATGGTTGACCCCATGCTAGTATAACATCCACACACACGCGCACGCGCATACGCACACGCACGCACATGCACATAGAGAGAGAGAGAGAGAGAGAGAGAGAGAGAGTAAAGTAGCTAGTAAACATTGATAGTTGTGGATTGCGTATGTTTGGGCTTGTTTCTAAAGTGTAGTTGCTTATTTGTTCTTGCTTCCTATAAAACATTTTTAATCAGTTGTTCTCAAAAATGTTCATGTTAAGGAAATTAATATGTATAAGATTTGTGTTGTTAAAATGTTTAAAAAATATTAAACATGTGTCACTTTTTTCAATATATATATATATATATGTTTTAAAATAAGAGATCTACAAGCTCACAACGCATTGTTGTGAGCTTGAAGATCTGCTATTTTCAAAAGGCTATGTGTATAGGTTTAAAGTGCTCATTTGGCCTATAATAATAGTCCCTTCTTTTGGAATAGTTTTCATTGAGCTGGTTGCTTATTTCTCTCGCAGACACTGATAAGACAGCTCTTCCCTTCCATTAAACTAACAACAAACCCTGCTAAATAAAACAATTAAAGAAAATCTCACAATATATCCATGATACTTAAGATACCAATAACAGGCTGTGTCCCAGAAAGCTTTGGTCATAAACAAGAGGAAGAACAATGTCAGCTTGTAAAACGTATTAGGTCAACATATTATTCCCACAATGTTACCAAAGCTGTCTCTATCATTTTATTCACAAAGTTCGGATAACATTTCCTTTTCTATTGTTGGATTCACTTGGATCGGTTTGCATTGAAAAGGTTATTGTCTCCGCCAGTGTTAGGCTCCGGCCTAGGGGAACCGAGACGCAACATAATGGTGTGGAAGACCGCCCTTCCCAGCTCCCAAGAACCTGTTCTGTTCAAAAAAAGTGGCATGCTTTCTTCACTGATAACTGTGACTAAGCTACCACTTGGGAAAGGCTATCATGATCAAATATCATCTAGGGATATAGACCTATCAAAAATACAAAACTAGAATTTGCAAATGTTGCACTTGAGTGACCCCGCATAGTGAAAATGCTGTTCACATTGTATCACAATGTGAGGTGTTGTGAGCTTGTAGACAAGCCATTTGCTGAATGTTTGCTCCAGAATCGGCATGCTAGGGTTCATGTGTGGTTCATAAGGTTCATAAGTGAAAGAAAGAGATTGAATAATGTTTTTTTTCCCCTCTGTATGACATGTTCTATTCAAAAAAGGTTAGACGTTTTTTCATTCTTTGTATCTATGGTTGCTGTAATTGAAGGCTGATAACTGGGACTAAGCTACTACTTGGGAAGGGCTATCATGTTGAAATATGATCTAGGCCCTAGATAATAAGTATATTGAAAAGGTCTATATCCCTAGATTCTAGGGATATAGACCTTTTCAATATACCCAACTAGAATTTGCAACCTTGAGTGTCCCTGATTAGTGAAAATTCTGGCCTGGGCCCATGGACTAAAAGCAGCAGATCTGCAGTACAAGCCCACAACATGCCCTTTGATCATTCACTTATTTATTTTTCAGGTCCATATTAATATTAATATTAGAGGTATTGTATATACAGGCTGAATAGCATCTGTTGTATTTAACTCTGCCTACTGGCCTTTTGTTGTTGTTGTTGTTGTTGTTGTTGTTGTTGTTGTTGTTGTTGTTGTTGTTGTTGTTGTTGTCTTTCTAACCCTAACCTATCTGAAAAGGACTTTGTGCCATGGACCCCAAGAGCAGATTTGTATTTTTATGTTGTCTGTTTCAAAATTATTCATAATTTTCATAATTCTTAAAGATAGTAGATCTATAAGCTCACAAAATGCATTGTGAGCTTGTAGATCAGCTATTTTTTTAATAGATCAACTATCAAATATATGGTTAAATGTTCCTCATTTTGCTGGGGACCCCTGGGAACTCTTCAAGGACGCCACTTTGAGAACCACTGCTTTAAAGAAAATAATCCAGTAGCAGTGTTACATAGAATAGACCAGAACACTCTATAAAGTAATGGTTCCAGTCGCAGTGTTACATAGAATAGACCAGAACACTCTATAAAGTAATGGTTCCAGTAGCAGTGTTACATAGAATAGACCAGAACACCACTGAACACACTGTGGTTGTTTGAGTTATCATAGAGCCTGCCCACAGTTAAAAGCATGTAAACTGTGTCCCCCTCCTCCAGCTCTATGGTCATTCCACCAGATGACTGTTCATTTTCTCCACTATTGTATCCACAGTTACCTAAGAGGGCCTGCTCATTTCTAAGCATAGAGAAACAGAACCCCTCTGATGGCCAAATGCCAAGTACAGCAAATGTGAAGTGATAGACTCCTTTCACCGGTGCAGAGAAAACACCTGAGACACATGAGAGAAAACAAAGAAAAAGAAAATTATATAAATAAAAAAAAACTTCTACAAGATCTACAAGTTGTGGGCTTGTTCAAAATTATATTTGTGGTTAAGTGGTTAATTTCCTCGTCCCCTCTTGACTGATTTCAATGTGAAACACAACACTGAAGCATTATTTAATGTCATGTATTTATGTCTAATAGCCTGATGATATGCAAGTGGTGTAATTAGTTGGTGAGTGCTAATATTTCTGTAACATGGTTTAATCACCACCTACCTGTAGATGGATTGTATGAGTTGCCGATGTTAGTGAAGACCTTCTTGTAGACCAGAGTGGTGGGAGAACCAAACGGTCCAACTTGTCCAGAATTACCGAAACCAGCAGAGAAGGCCACCTTTGGTGTGTCTGTCAACACAGGAGCATTATCAAATTGCTTCAATATTATAAAAGCACATATTGCCTACTATTAAGCCAATACACCAATCTTGCAGTATAGCAGCTTATCAGCTCCAACAAGACAAAGTAAGCTTTTAAAACTAAACAGCCACTAATAATACTCAGAATATTACTGTCTGTCAAATACAGAGGCAGGAATTATTATTATTTAGTAATTACTTGAACTCTAGTGCCCCTGTTCTGGAGCAAAAATAGCAGATCTACAAGCTTGCAACGTGTTGCACTGGGAGAACAAAAACAGGAGGGGTGCTAGTATAGAGGCTTTGGGGATCCAGAAAACAAAGCATAGGGTTTAAATTAAATACAGAGGCATGATTTATTATTATTATAATGCTGCACAATGTAACTTTCCTCTTCTACCCCGGATTTGAACCCATTTTTTATTACCATTGAGGTTCAAGGTTCAAGGGTTCACGGTTGTACTTTATTGTTACATCTTGTGTACAGGTACATAAGAGTAAAACTTATTCTGGTTTGGCTTCCTTCCAACAATGCAGCAGCATAGATAATAACAACAACAGAATAATGACATAAATCGTAAAAAGATTTAAAGAAAAGAAAGAGAGTGCAAAAAAGAGCAAAAAGAGAATTAAAGAGAGCATCATCATTATGTACATCATGTGCATATAATCTTGGTATATTGTATACACCAACAGCATTTTCTTCCCAGCAGCTACTTCACAGTATATTCTATATACAGAAGATTAGGTAGGTGCAGTTCAAGCACAATAGTGCAAGAAAAGGACGGATTGGGCCAGGGCATTTAGCATTTCCCTTTACTCTGCATGCTTCGTTCTAGTTCTTGTCAGGGGCTAGATTAAATATGGTTTATTATTATCAAATACAGAGGCAGGATTCATTATGATTTATTATGATCAAATACAGAGGCAGGATCATTATTATTTATTACTATTAAATACAGAGCAGGATTGTGTTTTAGGAGCATAGTACGAGAGCGGTTACTGTAGGGTCTTATAGTTCATTAAGTTCAGTAAGAGTGGGACAGACATTCTGAGATACAGGAGGGGGCTAGAAGATCCAAAGCTGCATTCAAGTAGGAGGTCTTTGAATGTTTTTATTTTAAATAAAGCAGGATGTCATAGTGTTGCTAAAAGTGAAATCTGATGTCTCTTTGTTGCTTTTTAAAGGTCTACAGTAGTTGCAGCAGTAGAAGTAGTAGTCAACACTTAGTTGACATTATATGAGGACCAGTATAAATATCATTGTAATAGTTCTACTTAATAATTACTTTATGTTACGTTTATGTTTAACTATGGGCACTAATTATAAATTCAATTAGATGATTAGTTTCAAATAATTTGGTTTTCTATTAATATGGGGGGAATATAATGCTCATTATTCAATCTTCATTTTAGAACATAACCAGAATAACAAAAACAAAACTCTCTGTTGCTACCAACAATTTAGTTAGTCCATATTGATTTAAACATAAAATGAAGAGGCTCCTTCAGTCCAACTCTCCCTCAATATCCTTGGCCAAAATAATAAACAGACCACCGGTCTTGGTGCACCGGTATGATCGATACGCCTGAAACTCGTCCAGTGAGAAGGTGGACGAGAGGTTCTGTGGTGCAAAAACTAAGCGTAATTAAAATGCGTAATTAATCGCGTTAATTTTCTGTAATTAATTAATCAGTTAAAGTCCCAGCCCTAATTAGTATAAAAACATACTTATAGTATATTAGTATATAAACATACTTACTCCACAGTTCCTGAACTTGGCTTTCAGCAGCAGTCAGCCTGGTTTCTATGGTGGACAGCTGAGCAAGATGGGCTGAAATCAGTCGGCTACATTAGCAAAGTCAATCATACAGTAAATACTCATGCAGTTCCAGTGTCGAGTGCATAAGCTTTCCCATGCGGATTATATGGATCAACTTTACAGTAAATTACATTATCAAAAGACGTTATCTATTATCTAAGATCAATTAAAGTAATTAACACCAAAGTAAGTCCTTTTTCAACACTATGCCCTTATACTTGCATTCACTTTAACACCATCCTGTTCAAATTACCTTCACTTTCTTCCTTCAAGTCTTCGACATGGCCCTCACCGGTACTCATTCTGGTCTGGAGGCCTTCAACCTGGACTTCACTGGTACTGAGTCTGGTTTGGAGGCATTCAACCTGCACTTGACTGGTACTGAGTCTGGTTTGGAGGTCTACAACATGGACCTCACTGATGCTGAGTCTGGCCTGGAGGTCTTTCACGTGGCTCTCGCTAGCACTCAATTTGGCAGCCATTACTGAAAAATATCAGAGAAACATTATGTTAAACTATGAAACATTTTAAACACATTTCAGCCATACCTTCAAGCTCCATTATGACCATGCTAACCTGTCACAAACATCCCCTGCTTCTTGGCTTCTTCCTCGCTGGCTGCCACCCTGGCCTCCATGTTCCTCATCTTCTCTTGTTGCACTACCACCATGTCTCTAAGCTCTTTCAGCTCCCCCCAGAGGTCAGGTTGTAAGAGGGTACCTGGTTCAACATTGCTCTGTCTCTCGTTGACCAGACCATTCTGTCCCTGAGCCCCAGCAGCGCCAGACAGACAGAACAGTAAAACAAGCAAAGCCCCACAGCCCTTCATCTTGACGCTGAGTCACTATTGATATCGTGCAGCGTCGCCTTTTATACTCTCCCTCGTCCCTCCTCGTACACGAACACTATAGACACGTCATTGTATCCAGTGGAAAGTTAGTGTAATGGACACTAAATAGTGTGTCAAGGACCAAGTGAGAGTTCCAACATGTGGTTTGATAAGAGCTGCCAATGCTGTGTTTGTGTCCACTGATTTGAGAACAAAGATAACAAACAGTACAAAAGGTGCATCTTGTTAAAGTTATTTTTTTGACTTTATGTTACTGAGAGTAGTGTGTAACATTCCAGATCATTTAAAAATGTAATTATGAACACTGTCGATCCTCAGAGCAAAAGAACCCTAAAACTCTTCTCTGTGTGTGTGTGTGTGTGTGTGTGTGTGTGTGTGTGTGTGTGTGTGTGTGTGTGTGTGTGTGTGTGTGTGTGTGTGTGTGTGTGTGTGTGTGTGTGTGCGCGTGCGTGCGTGCGTGCGTGTGTGTGTGTGTGTGTGATAGAGAGAGGGAGAGAGGGAGAGAGAGAGAGAGTCATCAATAATTAAATTAATGCTTCAGAAGGGAAAGTTATCAGGTAAAAGAGGAGCATTGTTAGATGATGAAATGATGCCACTAATACAAGTTAATTTATTTAAGAACAGTGATTTGACAGATGAGTTATTTTTTAGATATTATGGGTCCTATTCAGGACCACGTGCCCGCCCCTACTACCGTTAAATAGGGAGAATTGGAGCTGCGCACCCCCTATATGTTATTCTAGCACCTGCTAGCACCTGCGCTCCCCGTCCCCCATTATGCCGACGCCGTTAGTTGCGCGTGGAGGTGTGCCCGTGGGCGTGTTGTTGCTATATCCCCCACATTGCCATTCTCAACCCACACATGGGTACGGCTTGGGGAGGGGGGATAGTGGATTCTAAAAGCACCCGCCCATTTCTCAAACCACCCGCCAAGTGCACACAGACACTGCAATGGCTTTGTGCGTTGGATCATGAGCCCTGTTGCCATGCAGCCTTGAGAAATAAGCAACGCATCTATGAAAACAAAAAGAAGCAACTATAAGGCCACATGAGCACTTCAAACTACTAACTAGAGCTTTCATATCCCCTAAATATTTTAGCCCGGCTTGACAAATAATTGACAAATTAGACCCAGCCCAGCCCGTCTGTCATTTTTCTAAAGAAGCTTAATTGCTGCATTAAATCTTGGTAATTCGTTAAGAACAGGAGTCATTCCACCCTATTCCAAAAGTCTATATTTTATTTAAAAAACAGCTTGGAGCAAATAGGGCTATATAAATATATACACTGCCCCATAACCATTTTAAGAATGATATTCGGTTATTATACGAAATATACTTTTAATTGAGATATTTTCGTTTTTTCCATATTGCTGTCTGCATGTCTTAATAAAATCATGCTTTCAAGCAAAATAAGCAGTAAGCTACAAACAGTTCGGATTACTTTGTTTGATGGGAAAGAGTTTTCGTTGCCACTGTCGCAAAAATTGCTTGCTCAGGGTGGGATTGTGGGTCTCTTCTCTACATGTAAAGTGTCTTGAGACAACTTGTTGTGATTTGACACTATAATAAAATTGAATTGAATTGAATTGACATCCAATGTTACCTCGTACTGCCGCTGCCTGCTCTTGTCATTTGAAGAAATAATCCAATTTGTCTGAAGATCCATTATATGTCATGTTGGTTTAAACTTTAAAGAGTGCTGCGCAGTGACAGAAAACAGCTGGCTGATTGATTGATTTGACCTACTTTTGCGCTTCTGCCCTGATGATTAATTATTTGGCAACAGCTGTGTAAGAGTATAACTATTTTAAATGGCTTTCATATACTCTTGGAAAGCTGTTGCTTATTGGGACCACAATTCGCTACAAATTAATTAATATATGAATTTATTTGGATTAAAAAAAACGTCGACCCGGCCCGGGTCGGGTCCCGTTGGGTTTGGGCTAAAATCTTAAGCACTTACATTTTTTATAAGATTATCGGATCATCTAGTGTGATTTTAATTTTGGCTGCTGTGTCGTTAAACCCATGCTGCGGGTGAATATTATATTATATATTATTATTATATTCCCCACGTAAACGCTACGTTCATGTTTACTGTTAAAGGTTCTCAATCTTTTCAGGCCATCGACCCCCCAAAATAACCATATTTGAACTGGGGACCCCCCCCCCATTTTGTTTGACTCGGTTCCACAGATAAATATTGTGAAAATAGCCGATCTACAAGCTCTCAAGGGTGGACGCGTTGAGAGCTTGTAGATCTGCTATTTTCAAATATTTTTCAAATACTTTTACTTTTGATACTTTAAGTACATTTTGATGCCAATACTTTTGTACTTTTACTCAAGTCAATTTTGAATTCTGGACTTTTACTTGTAACAGAGTATTTCTATATTGCAGTATCGGTACTTTTACTTAAGTAAAGAATTTGAGTACTTTTTCCACCACTGCAGCACCGGTTGCACCGACATTCCATAGGTTAAATCAATGCATTTTGTCATCGCATCGCACACTGCTCTACACACTCACGCAGACACAAGCACGCAGAGATTTAGCTATTTTATGGATAGATATAGGCTATTAGATGTCATTAATTTATTTACCGCAATATTTCACCCGCGGTTTATCCGAGATTAATTAATAACTATATTTGATTGACCCGAACCCACCCAAACCACGGATCGCAGCAATGTGTCTGGGTTTGAGAGGATATGATTGATGTAAACTTAAAGTGTAGCTCTGTTCGGGATTACTGAACAAAGGTGGATGATGAAAGATAACGGGGACAATATGGATGTATAAGTTAACTTTAACTGCGTCACTTCAGAGGAAACTATGGAGCAACTTCACACCCCTGTTTACACACCCCTGGAATCCATTAGAATGGTGGAAATAGAACAATAACAGCCAAAGTGAGTACATATAGACCTTTCCTAAAACTGTTCCATTTATTATACCCATGTGCTACTGTATGTCAGTGTACCACCGCCCAGCCCTGTGGTCGACCAGCTGGAGGTCCATGGGTGCCTGTAGGAGCGTTGTGGCAACATGATGTAATTAATTATTTGGGA
The DNA here is from genome assembly GCF_963454915.1 of Gymnoscopelus microlampas. NCBI lineage: Eukaryota > Metazoa > Chordata > Actinopteri > Myctophiformes > Myctophidae > Gymnoscopelus > Gymnoscopelus microlampas. The sequence goes on from NC_139950.1 coordinate 12,742,298, forward strand.
GCAGCCGGTGTGTACCAATAGTATAAATATTTTAAATGGCTTTAAGTTTCATAATACTATTCCGGATCTGACTAATATGACACGCTTATTGTTAACACAATAGGCTACAAATTAATATAAAAATGTATTTGGATAAATAAAATAAAAAAGAAGGAAAACAAGCCCAATGTGGCTTATAATAATCAGACCAGGCAACAGTGCAGAGGGGGAGATAGGCTAGAGCATATATTGTATCGGGGATGACGGCGGATGACGGCTAGCGCAGTCTTCTCTTAAAGGCAATGGCTTCTGGCACGGTGATTGGTTTTATCATTGTAACGCCCAAACCACACCTATGCATAATGTAACGGGGAGCGCAGGTGTTTTGCGGGGCGGGGGAGTACCACAGAATACCAAATTTTACGGGGCAACACCTCTTGCCTAGTCCGCACTCCGAAACTAGCGGTTTGCTCCCAAGTGGTCCTGAATAGGACCCCAAGTCTCTATGACTGTCCCTGGACAATTCTCCAAACAAGTCTGTGCTTTTATAGACTTGCTTTTAATACCCAATTAATCTGTTTTGTCTTTTTATTTATATTGTGTTTTATGTTTCTGGTACAATGTTGTTTATTTTTTAATGCTGTGTGAAGCACATTGTAACTGTTTTTAAAAGTATCAAATGTCAAAATTTTAATCGGGAAAAATATATTTTTGCTTCACTTCAACTCTGTTGTAAAATGGAAAACTGCTCCTCGATCCAGAGTTTGAGCACAAGACAAGAGACAGGCTAGTGTTTATGATGCTCTGCCTTGCTCAAGGACTCTTTTTCAGACCAGGGAGTTGAACCAATTATTAGTAAAAAAAATAATCATAATCGTTATTGTTGATGTGAGAGGGTTAATAACATTAATAAGGGGAAGTCTAATCCCATGTTTGTGTCCTGAGAGCTTATTGTGGTTACTTTATATAAATGTGTGGCAACATCTACGCCTGGTGGCCACTTTAAACTACTGCAAGGGAAATCTGAGGATAACACCCATACCCCCATAAGTGATGAGTTTTCTCTTGCTTTTATAAATAAATCTATTGAAAGTTACAGAGAAACCTTGTAGATCCTGTTTTGTTGCTTTTAAAGGTAGGGTAAGTGATTTACTTCGGTTAAAATAAGTGTTAAATAGCTCTATATTCTGATAGTAGTCATTGCTAGAAAATGCATTTTCAGTGCTCTCTCCTGATTGGCTTAAAATGTGTCACCTACCTGAAAATATTCTATTTTCTGTTTACTAAAGAGCTGGAGAGACCCCTGTGACCGAACAAATGCTCTGTAGCAATGATTACTATCAGAATATAGTACTTTAACCTTTTTAACAAAAAAAAAAGAATTACCAAAAACATATCCCTTACCCTACCTTTAATTCAAACAGAATCTTTATGCAAAAAACAACAACAACAACAAAAACAGAATTAAAACCTTTGCCTTAGGCCGGACTCACACATTTAAAACAAGCGACTTATGGGTGCCTTATGCCTTATCCCTTATGGGGGGCTGAGGCCGTTTCAATTAATTTCCTATGGAAGTCACGGGGCGGACTCAGGCCACAGACACACAGTTAAAACGAGCAACAACTTATACCCCTTGAGATAAACCCCTCTCGTTTTTGAGGGGGTCCTCAGGCACAACACACAAACAATGACAAGAAACAATCACACAACAATCAACGATAACATCGACAGAACATACACACGAGGGCTCTCACACCATTCAACATCTGTTACACATGTCACCTAGAAAAATGAAAATGTCTCCTAGCATGAGGAGCATAATCATACATAAAACAGTGATGTGTACTGTAAGTAGCCTACACCTGAGTGCAAATCTACAGATATTATTGTAGACTACATGAAGATGTGTCTCAGAGGTGTTCACTTCTGATATATGTCACCATAAGCAATGATGGGAAGTAGAAGCTGCTGAACAATGTGTTTTCTTATTTGAAAAGTATAACAATTTATTGATCAATACATTAATCTGAGACTATTATTGAGACTATTTGCCTTACTCCTCGATCAATATGAGGCTTAAAAGAAAATTCAGAATCTAACCAAAGACCTACGTATTTGAATGTCTGACTCTGCACTGTTTTAAGTGGAGACCCATCCGTAAAATAAATAAATAGCCAATTCAGAGGATGTATTAAGCAAGTACCTAGTACCAAACAATATGCTGCAAGACTTCGGCTTGTTTAATATAAGATTAAGCCATTCTTGAACCAAATTAAGATTGAGATGTAGTGGGGTAGAAGTAAAAGTATTGACATTTGTACTGATGCACACACACACACACACACACACACACACACACACACACACACACACACACACACACACACACACACACACACACACACACACACACTTATATCGTGTTAAAGGTCATGTCTCACTTATAGACACAGGATCTGACACAAATTTTGACCTGATGGTCAAGATCATTATTATTGACCCCTGAGCATGCAGGCAGGTTCTATTAGCTAAATGGTAAAAAATGTCAGCAACGGATACAAATCCGGGGTAGAGGAGGAAAGTTACATAGTGCAGCTTTAATGTCTACCACTGGTAGCATGGTCTGTAAATGCCTTTACCAAGATCCTGGTGCACACTAGGGCAGCACAATATATTTTGTGCAAAGCTCACAACAACAGTAATGTATGTTATTATCATTATTATTATCACCATAGTTTCCACAGTAAAAGTCTGCATGATGACATGTGAGGTCAAACTAGGTCTGATCACGTTTGTAGGTTGAGTGAGTTTGTAGGGAGTGACTGTGGAGCAGGCAACTCTTATCTCTCTCTCACACACACACACACACACGCGCGCACGCGCTCGCACACGCACGCACGCACGCGCGCGCGCGCGCACACACACACACACACACACACAAACACAACTGCCAGAAGACGTCATTGCTACCTTGTCAGGGAGGTTCTTAGAAAGCAGGGGGGGGGCAGAGAGAGAGAGAGAGAGAGAGAGAGAGAGAGAGAGAGAGAGAGAGAGAGAGAGAGAGAGAGGAGGGAGATATTTGCAACAGGAGGAATGGGGGGTCAGATAAATTAAAGGGGTTAGCAACACACAACACTGACAGCTCTCTCTCTCTCTCTCTCTCTCTCTAACACACACACACACACACACACACACACACACACACACACACACACACACACACACACACACACACACACACACGCATGTGCAGATCCCCACATGAACCCTAGCATGGGGAGATAAAATCTCACTTCTCCAATAGAAAGGTGATGGCATTCATTGCCTTCACCGCCCCCTCCTTTTTTTTAATTTTGGTGTAATTCTTTTGCTATGTTGATGAATTGAATACATAGGACCGCAAAGGCAACAAGTCCTCGTGGATTTTTTTGTGTTATCCTTTTAGCCCAAGTGTATGACTGTTCCCCGTGCTGTTTTGCATTTCTGTCTAATAAAGTATTCAATGAATCAATTCCTATCCTGGGCATCATGTCATAATGGGAAGACATTCTGTGAAAATTGGCAAACATTCGCCAATAAAAACACCCTATATACAAGCTCACAACAGGTTGCATTGCAAAGTAACCTATCCTATACGTCAGTGGTTCTCAACCAGTGGTCCTTGAGGGGGTTCCAGGTGGTCCCCATCTAAATGATGGAGTTGGTAACCAAATGGACCCTTATAGATCTTTAACTCTTGAGAGCTCTCAAGAGTTAAATTATTGTTAAACATCTGCATTACTGAAATAAATGTTATTTTGATCAACGTGTACCTGTTATCTCTCCTATGGTACCAACCAACATCAATACAGCATGGAATTGTGGACAAAATCGTATCCAACAATAACAAAAAGTTCAAAGTTTGGGATCTGATAGTCTAAATCTCATCAAACGGTGGTTCCGTGGCTCAAATGCCGAATAAATAATGGACCTTGATATGAAAAGGGTTGAAAACCACTGCTATACATAACCTAAACCAACTGTCTTCACTGGAAATAACCAGGTCACAACAGACAAGGTCACAATGTTGTGTGCCTTATAGACACAGAGGGCTTATTAAGACACCATTCAGATGCCAAAGGGCGTCTACCGGTGCGCCTCAGCCTAAAAATGTCCGTTTTAGGCTGAGGCATACCGGTAGACCAGTGCGTCACAGGGGCAGGGACCACAGATGCAGAGGAGAGAAACACTGGAGTTTCGGTCTTCTTGAAAGACCGAAACGCCAGTCACTTTTTGTACTTCACCTAAATAATAAAAAGGACAGAACTGTCCGTGCTGCTCCAGCGGTTCTCTTTTCACCCTTCATGCCATAGGGAGTCTGTGGCTAGCAGTCCACAAGCTCTATTCTATCTTGTGGCATATCTTGTAGATCAGCAATTATTTGCCATTTTGTCATAGGTTTCAAAACATTTCACATATCGTCGATGTCGGGCAACTATCTCCATTTTTCAACTTTTGTTTTTTTCTATCTCATATCATACATATTTTCTATATATCTATTGAACGTCTGTGTGGGTTTTACAAATATTGAACCAATGCAAAGTATTACAAAGCGCCAAAACAAGTATAAGAAACAGCAGCCAGATACGATATGCGTTTACCTTGTTTTTTATTGAGTTACATAAAGATACAGGCCTCAGAGCAAGTTATAGACAGGTCATATCAACAGACACCTCACACACAGATCACACCCACTTCTCATCACCCCACCAATCATACGCTGCAGGTAGCACCAGTTGAAAACATTGAACAATCTTCGCTCCACCAATGACAGCAGAGCACCTTGTGTGACAGAACCAGGATGTGTCTTTGGTCAACCTGCTTAGAGGTGAGTGGTTATCTGCTCAGTAATTCATTAAGTACTAAATGTTTTAACTATTTATCGTCGCTGCCAGGCAGAAACCTTGCATCACCAAATGTCTACTTTTTTTGTTTTTTCGTCATTATTTAATTGCCCTACTTCATCATACAAGAGAGTCAAGCTAAAGTCGTGACGCATAGTGAGCTTGTAGATCAGCTATTTTCACTATTTCCAAAAACGTTCCATTTCCTGGAAAAGTTAACGGTTTTGAACATACAAGGTTTCCACCTGACCAATCACTGACAGGATACATATTTTTGAAGAAGTTAAAACGATCAGTTTTATTTTTATTTTATGTTATTTCTCAGACGGTTCACTGAGAGATGAGCAATAAAGGAACATAAAACAAAAGAAATTCAAACGATGGGACAATAATATACCATCAAACATACCAGCAGACATTCCTATCAAACATTTAGGGCTGGGTACCAAAACTCCTACATGTCCGGTATATATACCTACCGGGACCCAATCACAACGCAGATGTGGGTGCTTGAATTCAGTGCCACTTAATGTGAGCTGTCATTTTGCTCCCTGGTGTTCCAAAACGAACATTGCAGGCAATAGAAGCATCACGACACATGCCTGACAGCGAGCATGTAGGCCAGGGGTATTCAACTAGATTAGGCAGGGGGCCACAACTGTAAAATAATTTGGAGTCGGGGGCCACACAGCGCAAATGCACGCGCGCGCAGCACGCGTGCATGTGCGCACACGATTTGCGCGCGTGCGCTTCGCGCACGCGCGCGAAATTTTTCGGGTCTAATTCGGGTCTAATTCGGTCTAATTCGGGTCTAATTCGGTTCTATTTGACCAATATCAACCTTTTTTCGTGTCTAATTCGGTCTAATTCGGTTCTATTTAAGGTTCTAAGTTAAGTTCCAATGAAAGATGGCCTTTCAAGAACTAATGAAGGATAAATAATTTGTACTGTTTTAACTTTGATAACATAAATCAAAGTTAAAATAAATAATAATTATGAAAATTAAAAAAAAAAAAAAAAAAAAAAAAATTTTTTTTTTTTTTTTTTTTTTGGGAATATGGCCAGGGGCCACAAGGAAGCTCCTCGCGGGCCGCACGTGGCCCGCGGGCCGCCAGTTGAATATCTATGATGTAGGCCATCGTTAGCTTAAACATGGTTAAACATGCCTAATATGAAGCTATCAACGGTCTAAACTCTAAACTGTGTGGCTGCTAGGGTTGGGATCCTTTAGGATGCATTGTGTGCTTTTAGGTCTGCTTAATGTTGGTTGCTATGAAGTTTTTAATAATAACCAACAGTTAAGGAATCGCTAATTGTTTGTCCCTGCTAGTACAGCCACTGCAGGTCATACCAAAGGTTCTTCCCTCCTATGTATTTCTACCAGTACTACAGCTGTGAAATGTGTTTGTCAATGTAATGTCATGTTGAATGCAAAACCTAGCATTCATACCATCGTTTTGTGCCTTTTATTAGTATCAGTTTAGGCACGGGCACCGTTTTCAAAGTACTGGTTAATTAGCACCGGTATTGGCTACAACCCAAACGATACCCAACCCTATCACAAACAAACCATCAAACATACCATCAAACATCAGCTAATCACAATGAAGCAAATGAGAGGCACAAACCCTACAACTCGTGGTAATAGTCAAGCTTGTTTTATACTCATTATCGTGAGCGAGACACCGTCGTACGGCTGAGTACAAATCAAGTGTCGGGAAAAGCAGTTTTCAAACGTTATAGAGCCAAATGATTATTTCAAGAGAAATAAAAACTGATAAACAAATAAAAAAGCTTGGATCCTCTACCTGGAGAAGAAGCTTCACCTCCTCTTTAGAAACATGCGTTAGTTAAAATATGTTTGATTAAAATAAATAATATCTCTATTATGGAGCTTTTCCCACTGCATGCTAAAGGCTTGACTCAACCGAACTCTAAATTGTCCTTTTTTTTTGTATCATCTCCGAAGCGATACCAAAAGGTGACGTGAAAACAATGCCAGGACGCCGATTAGTTAAGAGAGAATGGTCACTAGTGTCATTGCGTCCCGACGGTCTTCCCCCATACTGCATGGCAGGTCCCGTATTCTGTCAACAAACGTTGAAACTAGACGTTGTAGATGTGAAAAATAAGCAATATTGAGCCTATTTCTGACCTAAAATGTCAACAGAAACTGGATAGTTAAGCGTAGAGATCGTTTACAGACAGCATTAGCGTTTATATTAGCTTTAACACTATACTACGTTGTGGTATGGTTTTATGGCTAATTGGGAAAATAGACGATCTACAAGCTCACAATCTGATTGTGATCTTTTAGATCTGCTATTTTTTCCGCATGTTCCACCTATTATGACATGGTCAGAATAGGGATGCTAGGGTTCATGTGGTTAGCTTTAGCATCGCTTAGCACTCTCCTACTGTATACGTTGCCATGAGGACTGCCGGTCCTAAAAGTGCGTGGAAAAAAACCGAAGTAAAGCGAGTCGAGCCGCTACCATGCAGTGGAAAACGTGACTTTAACTCTAAAGGCATCCTCCTGCTGATTCTGATTGGACGAGAGGTCCGGATCCCAGTTGATCACCAGAGTTAAAAGGTCATCTAGGGTCGGGTGTGTGTGCACTGATCAGCAGGGAATCATCTCCCAGGCTTCCAAGGACTCACATCTGTGGACACACATCAGCACAAGGTTTGTTTATAGAGTTTATAGAATGCCAATCTGTTCAAAAACCTTTTCTGTTGTATCTAATTGTATTTGGGACGGTAGAGTGTTTTAACTTCACAGCAGGGAGTCTTGTCACAAGCTCCTGTTGCCATTGTCATTAGGACCTGGTCAACAGTTGTTCCAAGGTATATTTTTTCCACTTCACTATTCTCTTTTTGGCTGTTTCAGCAATACCATTGATGTGGTCTATAAGTGTAACATACCTGTACATACAATATGACCATTCAAGGACAGCATCTCTGCTAGAGTGGAAAGCTGTAAGAATGGTCTGAGACGCTGAGGCACCCAGGGGGTGCTCTGGGTTCTTTTGCCCTAATGGGGTTAGGGGGGCGTTGAACTGGGCTATGGTGCTGTAATGCCGTTTTTATGCTCCAATCATCTTCAATAAATTGTCTACACTTCACCCTAATATTTTCTATAACAGGTCGAGTTGAACTGAAGGTGTGGTACCTGTATAGGAGCCTGGTGAAGCCATTTGTCCTTGTCTCCTCCAATCTTCATGCAGGAAAATAAATCGCACACTATTGGCACAGCAAGACACCCCTGCACACACACAAACACACGGTTGTTAATGCATTCATCTTTAATGCATTAATTTCTTCTTACCCCTTTTTCTCCCCAATTTAGTTTATTAGAAATTAGAATAGAAATCCTTTTCTCATATTCACTGTAACATATCGATGCTGTCGGGTGGAAACCTTGCATGTCCAAAAGCATTGCCTTTTTATTGTTCTTTTAAAAACACATCTCCAAGCTCACAACGCATCTTATCAGCTATTTTCACTACTTTTGTGTGATAATCTTGTTTGATGAAATAAGGCATTAATTTACTATTTTTCTTTTTTTATTGAAATACCACCCGACAGCAACGATATAGACTTCTAGTTTGCTCCGCCCCCCAGGAACCACGCCTTAAAAATACATCCGATCTCGACAATTCACATATGTCACCAAATGAGACGTTTTAAAAAGCACCATACAAGTAGTTTGCATCCCCGTAAAGAGCAGAAGAACCTCCTCTAACCTTAGCATCGGTCCTCTTCTTCAGGAGCCACTTGTCCTCCTCCACCTCCTGCACCTCCGCCTGGGGAAGAGGAGGAGGAGGGGGTGCTGGTAGGACCCAGCGGTCCACCTCCAGGGAGCTCTGGAAGGGGTTCTCCTTGGGGGAGGTGGCGTCGTGATGCTCCTCCCTGCTGGCCTTCTCCTCCTCCAGGAGGGGAGGAGCAGCGGCCACCCAGGCGGAGAGAGAGGAGGGAGGCAGGAGGCTCAGGATGGGAGTGGAGCAGGAGGTCTTGTTGGGATGAAGCCAGGCCTCTAGGATGGCCTGAACCTGAAGCAACACATCCAACGTTCATTTAATTATTATCTGGACTGTTTCATCTCATCGTTTTGTGTTTTATTCCTCCGTTTCATCATGTTGTAACTGTTGTTAAGGCTTCGTTTCATAAACAATTAGCACAATGTGTAGAATTATGATGTTTTGGTAGCCATGCAATACACACGGCTGAAGAAACTGCAGATTTAACCTTAGCTTTTATGAAATACCTGAGATCATTAGGGTTTCTTGGGAGACTGAACGTGCATTCTTTTGCTGGTTCGACCCCATCAAATACTATTTAAACTTAAAATAACGGATAGCGGAAAATGTTCGGTACATGACATTGCTTCCATTGCTTCCATAGAAGACATGCCCACTTCTATAGAATCAAAATGACTGAAATCAGTCGTGGCGACTGAGAACTATAATCCATGCCTCAAGTGGTTAACTATAATATACTTTCTAATTATAGTACCGAAGACCTAATGTCACTCGCTCATCCCCTGGGTCACGCAAGTAATTTCTCTATGGAGAATAACATTGGGTCATCTAAGAATCGTCTCATATAAGAATTGTGGTCCAAAAAACAAACTGTCCCGGCGATATTGTCAGGGAGGTGGCTCTATATCGTTTACGATAATCAGTCACTCCTATTTGATACAGTCTGTTTCTGGCGAGAATGTAATTAATTTGGCGCCGGTAACAAAGTTTTTTCGCCGTCAGTTGATGCTTCATATCCATATGAGTCAAACCGCCGGGCTCATTTGTTTATTTTTGGAACACAGTTCTTATATACGGCGATATTAAAGATGTCTACTATGGGAATTCAAAATGGGGGAAAAAAACACGACCCAGGTAGGATGCGTAAATGATGTCAGACTTTGGTGCTCCATTAATGTCTTGCAGTTGCAGATGATTGACTACCTTCTGTTCCTGTTGTTGGTGGTGCATGCTGGGAGGCTTGCTACTGCTGCTGCTGCTGCTGCTGCTATTGGTGGTGTTATTATTGTTGCTGACCACGGGGACTCCGTTCTTGTCGCGTCCGTCGTGTCTCAGCAGCCAGGCGGACAGCGCCTGGCGGCCACAGTTCTCGTCGCACACGCACTGAGAGTAGCTGGAGCAGCACTCGTTGGCCCTGCAGCTCTGACCAATGGGAATGGTCTTCTGGAGCCACGCCTCTAGGGCCGATGCGGAGGGGGTGGAGGAGGAAAGAGATGACGGGGAGGGGGAGGGAGTCTGAGGGGCGGAGCCGGGAGGAGAGGAGGAGGCGGGGCTAGAGCCTGGGGGCGGGGTCTTGAGGCACTTGAGCTTGCCCAGGTTTTCGATCTCGAAAGAGTTGGTGGTTTGAGTCTGACAGCAGGAGGAGCAGTCAGCCTGAGGAAGAGGAAGGCAAAGTTATTATACTACACAAAAACTAACCAATAACAAACTAGAATAAGATAAGAACAACATTTTAGTTAAAGAAAAGATAACAAAAAAAATAAATACCCACAAACTGCCCAACTTGAAGTGTGCGGTTATTTGTCAGTTGCCTTGCGTGCGCAAAGATGTTTTTATTCAGGTGTGCGAAAGCTTTTTAACAGTTACGTTTCTTTAATAGTTTTGTTAAAATTAGTATTAATTAGCTCTATATTCTAATAGTAATCATTGCTTTAGTGTTTGTTCAGTAACAGGGGGTCACCCCGTCTCTGAAAGCTCTTTAGTAAACAGAAAATACATTTTCTGATGGGATAACAATTTCAACAAATCAGGAGAGAGAACTCATACAGGATACAAATAAAAATGTATTATTCAAAATTGGAACTGGAACAATGTAAAAGTGAAGCTGATAAACGCGTTCTCTCTCCTGATTGGATGAGATCGGTGACCCGCCAAATAATGTATTGTCAGGTGGATTTCAGAAATCATTATATTAAATAATTCTATTTTATTTAAAATAATTTAAAATTACCTTGTTGGAGGGGGCGGAGTCGGTGTTCCTCTGCAGCCAATCAGACGAGGCCCAGCTCTCCTGGAAGGGTTTGAACACCAGCTTCCAGCGGTCTGCGTCCGAGAGCGTCTCCGTGGCGCCGGTCGCCGGGGTGACCAGCCAGTCGCCCTCCTCTTCCTCCTCTTCGTCGTCGGGGGTCATGGTGAACTCTGATTCGTCGATCTTCTCGATGGAGAAGGAGGAGGAGCTAACGGTGGAAGCGCTGCTGGCGGCTCGTTCTCTGGTGACGACGGCGGGGGGTGGAGCCGTTTCCTTCAGGAGCCACGCCTCCAGGTCCTTCAGCTGGCCCCACGACGCGTAGAAGTCCAACAGAGGACAGACAGGCTGCTGCTGACAGACAGACAGAATATCAGTACAGACACACAGACAGACAGATCAGTACAGAGACACAGTGAGAGAGAACATCACCACAGAGAGACAGACAGACAGACATATCAGTATAAATACACAGACGGACATACCAGTATAGACAGACAGACTAGTACAAACACACAGACAGATATACAAATCAGTACAGACATACTGAGAGCTTTTAACCTTTTAAACCCTCTACTCTACCTCAGGGGCCTTCAAGTTTTTCAGGCCAAGGACCCCTTGGCAGAGAGAGAGATGAAGCAGGGACCCCACACTACATTTTGTATAAAATTGTGTGGCAGATTAAGCTTTTTCATAGATTTCATAGACTTGTTTGACAGCACTGTCATCAGTGTTGTGTCAATTAATGTTTTTTATTTATTTCAGACATTTAACCACTTAAACCCTCAATAGTTGAAGTTTGGCTCTGTACTTTGCTCCCTTTTCCCTCTACATCAAACCACTTTGCCGAAAATAACAGATCTACAAGCTCACAGAGCGAGGCGTTGTGAGCTTGTAGATCTGCTATTTTCGGCTAATGTTTCCCTCAGAATAGGAATGCTATTGGTTCAAGTGATGAATGTAAAAAAGAAATCACACCTGTAGTAACTCTGAGGACCCCATAGGGGTCCCGGAACCCCCTGTTGAAGACCCCTGCTCTAGACTTACACAAGCAAACTGCAGTTGTCTCTGTACTTGGACCACTTTTTCCCCCTCTACACCAAATCTCTTCACCAAAAAAGTAGGATCTATAAGCTCACAATACGTTGTTGCAGCGCATTGTGAGCTTGTAGATCTACTATTTTGTTTTTTATCTCTTTCATTGTTTTACATTTTTGGGTAAAATGGTGATAAAATATATTTTTTAAATAGAATAAAGTTGACCTTGATACAGACAGAGAGACAACCACACAGACAAGACAGACAGGTCAACAATACAACAGACAGACCTTGTCCTCCCTGTAGGCGATCAGCCAATCCTGTGGGTCCTTGCTGGACTGGAATCCAATGGGAGCAACTGTTACTGTACGGCTTCCAGCGAGCCAATCAGATAGAGGACCCGTCTCCATCTTCTAGAAAGGACAGGAAAAAAACACAAACCTGTTGTTCCCATGTGCATGGTGTAGGCTTGTGTGTGTGTGTGTGTGTGTGTGTGTGTGTGTGTGTGTGTGTGTGTGTGTGTGTGTGTGTGTGTGTGTGTGTGTGTGTGTGTGTGTGTGTGTGTGTGTGTGTGTGTGTGCACCCCCACCTGTTTCTTAGCAACCACAGGGCAGCTCTGCTGGAGCCAGGTTCTCTGGGAGGGGGCGGGGCTTACCTCCATGGCCTACAAGAGACAGGAAGAGGAGGGGTTTGGACCATGTGACAGGAAAACACAAAGATCCTCCATAGAGAAGATACTTCACTCCACACACCTCAATAGTATACATACACCATTCCATATACAAATGGAACCAAATGGACCCTTACAGGTGTGTAACTCAGAGTGTACACATGGAAAGTTTTCTGTCTCTCATTGGTGCGCTGTGGACAGTTCAGAAACCTGCCTACCACTGACATCATCGATGGGGATTCCAAGCTAATAGAAAAAAAAATAACCATCTTCCTGGAAAATTAGCAGACTGAAATAGAAGCCATTGTTTAATAAAAAAAGGAAATATTTAGTTTCAAATCGTGTTTGAAATTCTCCCCTGAATAAAAAAAGGAAATATTTAGTTTCAAATCGTGTTTGAAATTCTCCCCTGATGATGTCATCAGTGGGAACATTTTCAAACCAACCCGTCCTCCTCTGAGACAACAGAGCGTGCAGACAGAAATGACACTGTTCCATTGTGAGCATTAGTGAGTATAATATAGTCACAGTCAGGTGGAAACCTTGTTCAAAGCCGTGACTTTCAGGAAATGGAAAATAATAACCTGTGTTCCAATGGATCCAATGCAGTTATTATTTAGCTCTATAAATACTTTTCATTGGTTCAATAGTTTTAAAACGTAACAACTTTTCAACCCGGGATCCTTATTTTTTTTGCCATGCAAACTGGCAAAAATGTTAATTTTTTTCACAAATAGCAGATCTACAAGCGCACACCACGTCATGATAAGCCGCCTTGTAAATTTGTAGATCTGCTATTTTCCCGCATCACTGACATGCAACAAAATATAACATTAGTTAGGGGGAAAAAACAGTTGAAATTTCTGCCCGACAACGACAATATGGAGCTGATCTTGAAAAAAACACAAAGATTTTCCCTGGAACACCTATACGTTATTACTTTTGATTTAGAAGGCGTTTTTAGAATCAGACTCAGGTCTAAATGGGTTAAAGGCATCCCTGACTAATAAGCCTTATATAATATATCATAATTTCCCTATCTAACTCAAATTAAAAACAGAAAAAGAAATAGTTCATCTTTTACTTAAGGGGAATAACGCCAGTCACAAGTTGATGATGTCATTTGTCTAAAATATTCAAGGTGTTTTTAATTTTATTTTTTAGTTATCGAGGGAAATTATAATATATTAAGGCATATAAAGGCTTATTAGTCAGGGATCCTTTAAATCATTTTTGTCAGCTGATCTCGGCATGGCGCCATCTAAAAAGAGGAAAAGACAACCGGATATGTCTGTGTCTTTAATCAAAACAAGCCAAGAAAAACAAGAAAAACAGGAAGGACTGAGAAGCCACTGACAGGAAACATACAGACAGGGAAGAGGTATTAGAAGCAGAAGTGAGAGAAGTGAAAGCGCACATATTATATTATATTAAAATCCTACATGGGAAGCAGTCTAACAATGATGACAATGGACCTACTACTGGACCAGTGGATATTAAAAGGTCATGAAAAAAACGATCGTGAATAGCGTTTTGATTGGGACCTTCCCAAAACATCTGCAATTTTTTAAAATGTTTGAAAAATCCCCCCCAAAAAAGGAAGATTTTGAATCATTTTGATTTCTTTTTTAACACAAATCTTCTCTTCTGGACCCCCAGAAGAGAAGATGGCAGATGGGGATCCGCGGCCAAATGCATATATACATTTGGGGGTCCTTGACATGAAAAAGTTTGAGAACCACTGTCATAAGGAACCTTATGCAACAGACGTGTTATGATATGGAGTGGAGTGCGACACCAGGTTTGTCTGCAGCGACCTACACTTTCCTTCCCGACATTAACACGCCCCTTACTTCTGGAGACCATGCTCGGACCACGGCCATCGTTGTTATATCGTTGCTGTCGGGGAGAAACCTAACGCCCCACTTGATCATACTACAGCGTCACACAAAAGCATCAAAAGTAGCAGATCTACAAGCTCAAAACGTGGCGCGAAGCGACGCGTTTTGAGCTTGTAGATCTGCTACTTTTGCTGTTTCTGAATTTGAATTCACGCAAGTGTGTGTGTGTGTGTGTGTGTGTGTGTGTGTGTGTGTGTGTGTGTATACCTGTGTGTTAATACATCCAAAGGTGGTAATGGCGTGTCGGAGCGATCGCGTGTCGGCGCTGAAGCTCATTTCTGGAGTCTCTTCTGGGCTCAGGTTGAGAGATGACAGCCTGGACACACAACAACACACAGCATTATGTGTGTGCGTGTGTTTGTGTATGTACACACACAGTGAGCCGACAGTTAAGCAGAGGGATAAAGACTCTCAGACATTATGAAACAAAAACTTCACCTTAAAACAGTAATTGTGTTCAGAGTGTTTACTGAGACCTGCTGATGCAACACAATTAACCGCACACGCACGCACACACACACACGCACACACACAGTATGTACCTCTCCATGCAGGCTGTGAGCTGATTGGTCAGGTGGTTTGTGCTATTGTACTCCAACTGATGAGCAATAACGTCAAATTGTCCCCGTAACTAGAGAGACAGACAGACAGACAGAGAGGTCAGTGAGGTTAACCTGTTGAGTTACAGCTGTTACAAAGGTTAAACTTAGATTACACAGAAGAACTCTGCTATACTGTTTATTACACAGGCAGTAAGCAGTCAGTCAGTCAGTCAGTCAGTCAGTCAGTCAGTCAATGAATAAACAGTGAGTCAGTCAGTCAACAGTCATAAAGCAGTCATACCCAGTGTAACTGTGTGAGTTGCTGCTGTAGAGTTTCTTGTTTCAGTCAGTCAGTCAGTCAGACAGACAGACAGACAGACAGTAACAGCCAGTTAAACAGTCATGCAGTCATACCCAGTGTAACTGTGTGAGTTGCTGCTGTAGAGTTTCTTGTTTCAGGGTCTCATGCAGGTTGATCTGTTCCAACAGCCACACCTCTCTGGACCGAAGGGTCTCCAACTGACGACTCACGCACGTCTGTAGCTGACCCCTCACCTAGAGAGAGAGAGACAGACAGAGAGACAGAGAGCGAGAGAAAGACAGACAGACAAAGAGACAGGCAGACAGAGAGAGAGACACGGAGAGAGAGAGAGAGAGAGAGACACAGAGACACAGAGACAAAGAGAGAGACACAGAGAGAGAGAGCATGACAGAGAGAACGAGAAAGAGAGAGACACAGAGAGAGAGTTGAAGAGTATAATTATAGGATGAAGTTTGTAATCATCTAGAAATCTTACATTTAGGACCACACACACACACACACACACACCTTTACCTGACGCTAGTTGGATCAGAGTGGAGAGAAGCAGCAAGGCAACCGAGTTCACAACAGAATAAAGCTACAGAAGCACAGTCCACTACTAGACTACAGTAGTAGAGTCCATTGAGTTTATATTTAGTCCCTAAGAGTTGTCAGCAAATCCCACAGCGTCGCATCACATCACCACCACACTACAGTAGAGTAGCCCACACACTGCTCTGTTCGCACTGACTGACCAGCCTGTCTCATCTGCACTCTTTATACGCCCGACAAGACACACACACACACACACACGCCACTCCTTAGGTCACGATCCTCTGCTCATAACAACATCCTATAATACAGGTCCAGGCTGTGACTCAAGCTGCTGTGGTTTGGACAGTAAACCCAGCTTTAAGCCTCAGTTATACTTAGTTGCGCGCTGGTGTCGTGCTCAGTAAATGGCAGATCTACAAGCTCACAACGCGTCACGAATGTGACGCGTTGTGAGCTTGTAGATCTGCTACTTACGGCATGCAACGCCAGCGCGCAACTAAGTATAAATCAGGCTTTATAGTCTGTTGCGGTGGAGGATGAACACTCATAATGTATGTGTATGTGTGTCACACTGGCTGTGCACGTGTGTGGACATAAGCGCATATCAGGTATAGTAGGCATGTAACGATTCACTCAACTCACAATAGGATTTGAATCAAGATACTAGGTTCACGATACAATTTCTCACGACTTTTAAACACAATCATTTTCCAGACAAAATTCGAGAAAAAAATATTTTTTTCTCGAACACAAATTCTGTATTTTCTCTCTTTTAATTTTCTTCTCTTATCCTCTTTTCAATACAGTAGCAAATTCGTTTTTTTATCAACTCTCTTACAAAGATCCTGTATTTTCTTCTCTTTTTTTTACGCACCCTCTGCTGTTTGCATCACGATTTCAATTGTCACCAGTTTGAATCGATTTTAAATCCATTTACGATATATCGTTACATGCCTACATATCACACACACACACACAAAACAAAGACATAGCACTAACACACATGCATACATACACACTCAAGACACAAAGCTACCTGCACCCCCCTCCCTGTTGCTGCTATAGAAATTCCTCACAGAATCTTTATTATATCTCTATCTTCATTATTTTTATATCTTTATTGTTGTTGTTATGGTTTTGTGTTGCTGCTAACACAGCATTGTGGACCTTAACCACACTTGCATTTTGCTGCTTATAGCTCTATGAATAGTGACAGATAAACCCTCTTGATTCTTCCTACACACACACTCCATTGTATTTCCAGTGACTTTCAGAGACCTTTGTGTTCTGGGCTAAGCGTACAATCCCTCCAGGATTTTGTGAACTTGTTCTCACAAGAATTAACGCAAAGTCAAGCAATACACCAAATCCTTGCACAAGCTTGCAATTGTACTCATTCCCGGCAAGAGTGTGTGTGTGTGTGTGTGTGGGTGGGTGGAAGGTTTGAGAGAGGCGGACATAAAAATGGAAAGAAACAGGATGTCCGGAGCGGATCAAATCATCTTCGTATTGATCGGTGTCTGCTATATTAGGAGCTAGCTATCCTGTGTATAACTGACCTCATTGTGCATCATCTACATCAGCTGTCCTATAAAAGGACATTATCCACAGCGGGGCGGACACCTGACCTCATGTTCCTGCCGTCTTTTAAAACCATACTGGTCATGACCATGACCAAACTGTCCACAACCTTTCTTCTTCAACCGTATGTAAAACCAAGGCTATGATAGAAGAAGGTAGGGACGTTCCACGGTCCAGTCAGGCGCCATTGGGAGGCAAAACTGGATCCGGAAGTTCGGTGAAATACGTTGGAGTCAATGAGCGCTAGACCAGCTTGTGAACAAACACCATTTCCTAACGATTGGAGCCTCTGTCGGTTAATCAGTTCAGTAGTATAACAGAAGACATAGCACAGGTTGTTTTCCAATCACTTGTTTTTCAACGTGCCCACTGTATAATTTTATTGAGGCATCTAAAGCGGCAGGTATCGTTTCTGGCTTGGCAGTATCGCAAGATTTGGTCGTCAGTCTGTCGATGATGGACAGTCTCGCGATACTTTGGCACGTTCAGAAGCTTACTTTGTGCTCAATAAAATGATATAGTGTACACATCGAAAAGCAACACAGCAGAAAACAATGCGATATGTCTTCTTTAATTTTCCTGGGCCGAGTATTTCACAAAGGTGGCAGTCGCTCTGAAATAGTGTCTGTTCATAAGCTGGTCCACCCGGCTCTCATTGACTCCAATATATTCCACGGTGTGTACTGAACCTTTATTTGTTTGCTTATGAGTTAAATGTTCTCAAATAGAAACACAGTTTTTGCAAATTGATTTCCAAATTTTGCACTTTTGTTTTAACAAAATATCAGTCAACAAACGGTGGTCTAACACTGGCAAGAATTGGGCATGTCACCAGACCCAAACATCTGGCAGTGGTGCAGCCTACGCAGTCCACAGGTGCACACAGTGTAAACCCCATCTGGGAAACTCCAGGATTCCAGTAACCAGGGGTGAGGGTTCGGGGGGCTAAAGACACCTTCACTATCTTTCTGGTTCACATGTTAGATCAGCTGGCCGCGGGGGCATTCCCAGTACAGTACATAACAATACCTGGCACCACTGTTAACCCATTAAGACCGGGAAAGCATCTGTCATTTTAGATTTTAACCATTATCTTATACTATGGCTATTCAAAAATAGTAGGTAGACAAGCACATAACTATGAGCTTGTAGATCTGCTATGCTTTGCTATGCTTTTTATCGTTAACATAAAAAGCAAATAAAAAGCAAATCTTAGAATATATATTTTTTAAAGCGAACATTTGTACAGTAACTCAAATTTGCTTCTGGAGATTCTACAAATGCCTGGTTTTTGAAAAAACTTATGTTTCTATATCAGTGCTGATCAAACTTTTTTATGTCAAGGGCACCCAAAATGATAATGTATTTGGCTGCGGACCCCCATCTCAAAATATGTTGTTCCAGGGACCCCCCCCCCGACCCACAAATTGGTCCAGAGCCAGTGTTTGGGAAACACTGTCCTAGTGTGACTGATATCCTGGGGGGTCACTAGGGGTCTGTTTTTTTTCACTGAGCCCTTCGTCAGGCCTGTCCCAATTGTAACATAATCACCTTTTAATCAATCGACAATTAATCGTCAACTTAAATTTGTAATTGTGAGTCTACTAGTCAACAAAATGTCCCACTTCGGTTTGTTTTTTTCCCATGAACCCTGGACATAGTAATCAGCAAAAAGCCTGGTGACATGACATCCTGGTGTGACTGGGGGGGGGTCTGGGTCAGGGGTCTCACCTCTCTGGTGTTGTCTCTGAGCTGGCTCTCTGCTCTCTGCACCCCGCTGATGGCCTCATCCAGCTGGTCCCTGGCAGCCTGGCACTGCTTCAGACACGAGCCCTGCTGCTCCACACTGGACATCCTGCACACACACACACAGACAATTTTAGTTAATATATATATATATATAAATAAAACATGTGGGGAAAACAAAATGCTTGGAGTTACTTCCTTGGCCTATACTGGCAAGCATGCACAAGAAATGTGGCACTGATGATCAGACAGTCGAGTGGTTTGTGAGATTAGCCACGGACATACATTACATTACACACAGACCCTCTACTAGACCCGTGGTTGTCAACGTAGGGGTCTTGGGACTCCTAGTGGCCTCGTGCAGCTAAAGGATTGATAGTAAAGAGCCTGGGGGTCTGTGAACAGTACCACTGGTTCTACACGTAGTTTAATTAGCATCAAGGATTTAAATGGTAGAGATTAAAACACAAAATAACAAGTTGTCAAATGGGGGTCCCATGGCCTAATGCGTATCAAAATGGGGGTCCTTGAAATAAAAAGGTTGAGAATTACTGTACTACTACTGTACTCAAACCCTAGGTGCCACGCAGTTAAAACACATTCTAAAGCACACACACACACTGGTTGCACAACAGCTCTGAGGGGTCAGAGGTCAAACAGAGAAATTAGCAGTGCTGTTCTCCTGCTGACCCGGGATCAGTTCTCCGCACTCAGCACTTTCTATTCTGCCTTTTTGGAGCACCTAAACTGAAACACGATATGATACACACCATGTCAAGTTACACCGACTGGAATATGCACTGGAAACGGTTATGATGTCAATATGAACTGAAATATGTACTGCTCACTTATGCTATTATACCTTTTATAGGCTATACTTTACACAGCAGTCAACAGAAATGGTCTTCAGCTATTAAGTACTACGTTTAAACAGACCCCAGAATAGAGTTCAAATAATCTGCTTTCATGTGGTTACACAATACACACATTAATTACATTGTAAATGTAATGTAATCCTCTTATCCGGAGGTGGAGCCGTCTGTGTGCCACGTTCAACAACATGATAATGACCTTCAGATCCTGGATCAGCCACATTACAAATACAAATCAACCAAACAGCAAAGGACGATCAGAATGTGTTGTGGCGATAGCAGAACAAACGGAACATAATACAAAATCAACCCGCTGAACCCAGAAGTCGTCAATGGCACATGGAAGCTGATCTGACATCAGTTTCACTGTCCAAATCCCTCCGTCTATCTTTAGACTCTGTTGAACAATACGCGGCCTCGTCTCAAACCGTCACATGAGTTCAGAGCTGGCGTGAAAAGCAAATCTAATCAGTAGTTATGAGACACCGGTCCCATCTAAACCCCTGTGTGTTCCAGTCTCTGTTCTGCTGGATAATAAGTTTCATGTGACTCAACTTCACGTTCTCGGTTACAAAGGGAGTGCACAGTGAGCACAACGGTCCTGGAGTTTTTTTCAAACATGAATTTAAAAAAAAATATATGCAAACATCTGCACAACTTTTCACGAAAAAAAAAGCAGATCTACAAGCTCGGCTGTGCCATGAATAGCTCAAGGTATAAAATGATGGTTATAGCTAAACATCTAAAATGACATAGTATGCATTCCCGGATGGGTTAAACACTGAAAAATCAAGTATAGCCGCCGTCCACTTGTAGCTGCCGATGCACAATATTTCATTGAGGACACAGAGACTATACTCCTTGATTTTTCACTCTCACATTCTAACATACAATAAGAAGAATGTGTTTGTTTGTGTAACCAGCTTTCATACACACATTATAAAGCTCAAAAGAAGTGCTCTCATGGGTTGAAGTTCTCAGTTGCCAGTCGGCTGATTTCATTCGGATTCCATAGATCCATAGAAGCCAGCATGTCTTCTATGGAAGCATTTTGCGCAGTGCGACGCATTGAGAGCCTGTAAATCGGCTATTTTCGGTTATTATTTTAAGATTAGAGCATTTGAAGTGGTCAAACTAGCAATATGTTCAGAGGCATCTTGCATAAAATCTTAATTTTATCTTATATGTTCTATTAAATGCATGTGCTATTAGAAAAGCGTCGTTTCACGCTGCATTTCGAGCTTGTGGATCTGTTACTTTTGCCACTTTTGTGTGACGCTGTAGTATGATCAAGTAGGGCGTTCATTTACAAAGACAACACAAAACGTTCAAATAGGGAGATGAGAGGTTTCTGCCCGACAACAATATAAAGTATAGCAACAATTTAAAGGCGTTTCCTAGCTTGAAAGGTATAACGACGTATAGGTGTAACAGGGCTGTTCACAGAAAGTACTAAAACAATAACTATAACTATATTGTGGTGTGGACTTTACCATCCACTCGAGTTAGAACGAGTTAAAACAGTATCTTTATAGTTATAATCGTTATAGTTATAGTGCTTGGGGTGAACAGCACCTTACTCAAGTAATTATTTGGATCTACTTTTATACTTCTACTTGAGTCACTGCTATTTTACCCCAGGGGGGTCCCCACATGATTTTGGGGGGTGAGGTGATGACAGTGAAGTGACAATTCAAGGACTTTTAAGACCTTTTTAATACCTCAAAAAGATTTAAGAAAAGAAAAAAGACGATTACTGCAGCAAAAGTAATCAACAAACTGGTCAAAAAATTGCCAAATTGTTAAATAATATAAAAGTAAACATTTATAGGCAAACATTTTGAAAATAGCTGAGCTTGTAAGATCTGCTATTTTCACAACATGTATCTGTGGAACCGAGACAAACAAAATGTATTGCCTCAACTCCTACAATTTCTAGTGGTTGTCATGGAGGTTCCCCAGTTTATTTTTTTTATTTTTTTTGTGTGTCCTTAAAAGGATGAAAACCACTGTTTTATCTAGCCTGCTCCATTCTATACACCTAACAGCCCATACTGCTGAGGTGTTAGAGAGTTTACATCATGGCTGGATGACGAGTGTAGCAGCGTTCAGACAGAGAGGCCAGGCCACAAGCTGGGTTTAACAGATAAGCAGCCCAATTCTGTCAAAATGTCTGCTCCTTAAGCCAGGGTTATACTAGGTTGCATGCGGGTGTCGTGCACTGAAAATAGCCGATCTACAAGCTTGTAGCTTGGCTATTTTCGGTGCCCCGACGGGGCACACAACCAAATATATTTAAAAAATATATATAAACATTGAAAACATTTTATTGGTCACACGGTTCAAACAAACAAGCCCGATTTATACTTAGTTGTGCTGTGGTGCGTCACGCCCCGAAAATAGCATTTCTACAAGCCCACAATGGTGCCTGACTGACATGGCTCGCAACCTACTTATAAAGCGGGCATTTACTTACAGTTCAAGTTCTCATGTTCAAACAACAAGTTTGTGTTGTGAAATGCTGGCGTGGCAGACTCTACCGGTGCAAGCAAGGTCCAATATATATCGTTGCTGTGGGGCAGAAACCTCTTATCTCCATATTCTAACTTTTTGTGTTTTTTTTTAAATTAACGCCTTACTTGATCATACTACAGCGTCACACAAAAGTATCTAAAGTAGCAGATCTACAAGCTCGAAACGCCGCGCAAGCTTGTAGATCTGCTACTTTTGATACTTTTGAATTTGAATCCTGAAAAGTAACAGTTTTGGACATATGAGGTTACCACCCGACAGAGACGACATATATAAATAAAAAGTCGGTAATAAAGGTTTATAAAGCTTTAAGTGTGTCAAGTGACTAAAGTCTAGAAAATGTAAATAACCCTGATGGTATGCAAAGACGACGCTGGTTGTCGTGCCGTGGTGTGGACCGGGGAGCCCCAGGGGTCCGTTGCACTGTGAGGGGGTTCCAGGGGGGGGGTCCCCCAGCTGAATGAGGAACAATTTCTTAATTTCCCTGTTTTACAGTAGATCGGTTTCACTTTCTCCACTGTTATAATTTGTGTCCCCACCTGTGTGCTATAGAACCGGTTGGTTTTCAAACGGTGTCCCGACTAGGGCTGTCTCGATTACAACATTATAGTTGACGATTAATATTCATACGAATAATTGCGATTAACGATATAATTGTGTTTTTGGCATTGAACACTGGAACATATGAATACAAAAATACAAAATGTTTGCTTAATCATGAAAATTGGCACAGGGCAGATATGACAAATAAGTAAATTCGCTTGTAGATCAGCTATTTTCGGCAAGGATATTCGGTGTGGGGGAAAAAAAATTGTTTTAGCCCTTAGTTTTTAGTTTTAGTAGATTTTTGGAAAAAGTTCATCTTAATTAACCCATATAATAGCACTACTAGTACTACTGATAGAATTTACTATTATCATTAAACACATACATAATACATAGTAATTTAACCGATTGAGAATTTATTCTCATTCAAAATTAAACGTTGGTATGCACACAAAACTCTACAAAGTAAATAAACCAAACAAGGGAGGGTTCGTGATGACGTTCCTGTTATAGCAGGAGGTCCACACATGTTTCTAATCTTTCTGATGGACACATTGATAAATGGGATTGTGTAATTAAACCGCAAACACAAGACACACACAAATATCCTCCTCACAGATCATGCATACATATACAAACACAGCTGTTTAGGCGACTGACGTTTAGCCTCTATAAACTATCTCATCTTTTCACGTGCGGCCTGTCACTTTGCAGATACTGTACTGTAAAGTGTAAACGCACAGAGATAAGAACCATAACATTCACTCTCACTTATACCCTAGTTCAGTGGTTCTCAACCTGTGGGCCAGGACCCCCAGATGACAGTAAAGTCACGATGCAAGGACTTTTAAGACCTAAAAGATTGAAAAACACCATTACTGCATCAAAAGTAATCAACAAACTATTACTATAAAAACTGGTCAAACATTGGCCAAATTGTCATGTAATATAAGAAAGAGGCAATTCAAAAAAATGGATTGGCTATTTTCACAATATTTAGCCGTGGAACCGAGTCAAACTAAATGTAATGCCTCAACTCCTCCTATACTGTAACTTCCAAGTGCTTGTCAGGGTGGGGGGTCCGCAGTTCAAATATGATTTTTTTGGGGGGGTCCCCCAGTTCAAATATGTTTCCTTTAGGGGTCCCCAGTTCAAACATGATTATTTTAGGGGGTCGCGGCCTGAAGAATAGCTGATCTACAAGCTCACAAGTCACAACGTGTGGCAACGCCACAGAATAAGTACACCACGGCTCAAGTAGTTAACATTTAACAGAGAGGCACGTTCTAACAGAAAAAAAGCGAAGTTGTGGAAACGTGCTGAAAGAGGAACAAAGATCAAAAACAGTGTTTTGCAATAAATGTGTAAAGTTGTGCAGTCATACAGTTGGTTAGCAGGGTTATCTGCTTCCCCTTGTAGATCTGCAATTTTTTTGAAAAATTGTGAAAATGTGTGCAGATCTTTGAATATATACAGTATATATTTTTAAGGCAATTCTTTTTACTCAGATCTTTGCTTCTGGGGGGTCACTGGAACATGACATGAAAATGTGAGAACCACTGATATAGTTTTTCAGGTCTTAATGGGTTAACAGTTAACACAAACAACATCATCTAATGGATGGATCTAATATGAGAGTTAGAGTGAATGGAATGCTAAAATGCCAGTTCCATCTCAATGAGGAAGTTCCAGACTCTCTCTCTCTATGGGTCTGCTTTTACTTACTGCTTACATTTCTTAAATTTCTACAGGAACCAAAACCACATATTTGTTCTCTTGTGTACTCAACAATACAAATTTAATCTTAACTCCTAAATATGATCAACAAAGAGCACCTATAATAACAACATCTACCAGTGGTGTGAAGTAACTAATTACATTTACTCAAGTACTGTACTTAAATAAAATGTTGAGGTATTTGTACTTTACTTGAGTATTTCCGATGTTCAGTACTTTTACTTCTACTCCCCCACATCTCAGAGGCCAATATTATACTTTTACTCCACTACAATTACATGAACACTTTAGTTACTAGTTACTTTGGAGATTTTGATTATTATTACAAAACATGCATTAACCACTTCAGCCCTATATAAACTTTAGCTATTTGGAAAATAGCAGATCTACAAGCTCACAGCAACACGTCGTGAGCTTGTAGATCTGCTATTTTCAAAAGATTTTAATACATTTCTTTACATCTGAAACGTGTGAAATGGGATATTCTGCATAATGAGTAACAGAGTATTTCTACATTGCAGTATTGATACTTTTACTTAAGTGAAAAATGTGAGTACTTTTTCCACCACTAAAAAATACAAATTAAAGGTTGACTTTTTCTGATCACAAAAAAGAGCACCTGTAATAACAACATCTAACGTCTGATCTACAGTACTAACTAGTATCACCACGTCACTATTACTGGGAGAAGCCTGAAATTCCTGAGGGTTGCTTTAAAAAAAGACGGAGCCATCGATCCTTAATAATAAAGCAGCAAAACATGTAAGACAAGGTCATCGTCATCATCTTCATCATACCTGAATGACGTCGCGTTGTGTCCCTCAAAGAACAATAAACAATGCTGTGAGCTGATAAACAATACAACTATAATAATGATAAAGAGAGGATCCGAGGAGAACCAGGAACTTGGAAGAGATCCAGTGCTGATCCACGTCCACTAGCACAGCCTTCATCCACACACACACACACACACACACACACACACACACACACACACACACACACACTAGTGTTGCCAGATTCTGTGAGCGAAATAAGAAACTAGCTCTATGAAAACAAGCACAAAAAAACGACTAGGCTACATGAAAATAGCAGATCTACAAGCTCACAACGAGCTTGTAGATCTGATATTTTCTAAAAGATCTCGCAAAGAAAAAGTGAAATATTTGGAATACATTTGAAAAACATTTAGATTTCAGATGAGGTAGAGAAATACTTGACCATGTAAATGTTTGAGAATTGGTGGCCACGACGATCATTACAAAAATGGGAAACGAGTCCAAATAACTACACTTTATAAACAAGCTAAAATAAACCTGCAACTACCAAATATTACCGGCAACTTTACAGAAAAACAAGCCCAAAGTCTCTTATAATAAGCAGACATGGCAACACACAGAGGGGGTAGTGGGGTACACTGAGGGGGGTCTTTGACCAACGACACAGTAGCTTATCTACGATTTTTACCTAACTCTAATAATTATCATTAATGAACCACTGAGCCTTTTTACAGTAAAGAACTGACTGTCTTTACAGTAGAATGTTGTTATGATTGCTGCCATTATAATGATTTATTTGTGCAGTTAGCCATCTTTGTTAGCATGCTTCCGGATGGTTGACTGATTATAGTTAGCATAGCCACCGGGGCTAGCTAGATAGCTATATAACGTTCGGACATTTTAACCCTTATAAACGTCTTCTAACGTCACTCACCGCGGTCCCTTGTGTTGAAGTGTTGACTTTGACGTCATAAAAGCTGTAGGTTATTATCCAGCCAGACGACAGAATGTAAAATAAAAAGCAGTAAAAAATTAAGCGACTCGTTTCTTCACCTCAATGTCACGTTTGAGGGGAAAACACATAAAAAGGGAAAGACACACCGGGGAGGAGGAGGAGGACTCTCGCGAGACCTCGTAGGTTCCATGACGTCAGCGTCAACCCATAGGCGTCATGGGCGTCAACCCCGGTCAACCTTCAGCTCTGACGTAGGGACATCGGCAGGTTTTTTCCCCTTATCTTTATTGACAATACAATTTGTCACAAAACCGACATAAACAAAGAAAACAAAGAAAACACAAATGAACAGCTTTTCCAGATTTATTTTTAAAATCTCCTTCACAGTTTGGGCCATGCCAAGGAATGGATGTATGAATGAATGAAATAATGAATGCATAAATCAATGAATCAATGAATTAAAAAAATGAACCTGTCTGTCTGTCTGTTTATACTCTCTTTATTTTACACGTTGTCATAATGTTTTACGTAAAACACTTTTATTTACTTGAAGTGTGCTATACACATTATTGCCTTACTTAACCTCTATTGCCTGCTGTTTGCTGACTAGAGTTCATGTCATTGACTCTGATCTTGCACTTTGTAAGTTGCTCTGATGAGAGCATCTGATAAATGCCTAAATGGTTGTAATTGAATCAGATCTACAAGCTCACAATTACTCAAATGACTCCACAGAAAGTAACTTTGTGCCAAACACAGCAGATAGTGGCCTAGAGCACTGGTTCCCAAACCTTTTAGCTTGAGACCCAAAAGAGTCATTTTATGTCTCCCCGGAACGCAAACTATTTTCAAATATCTGATGCATATAGGTTTAAAGTGCTCGTGTGGCCTATAGTCACTTCCTTTGGGCTTGTTTTCATAGACCTGGTTGCTTATTTCCCTCGTAGCAACATTGGCACTGTCCCTGCCAAATACAGTAAAGATGTCATAGTTCATCTATCTGCTGCAACGTGACTGCCAACACAGTTTACAGTGTGTGTTGATGTTTTATTGTAGTTACTACATGCAGGGTCACAATGTCCATCATATCACACACGTACTGCACGTTCACACTTGACTTAACTCAACTTTATTGACACTGGTGTAAAAAGGTGGGTGAAATTCTATATGGTACAAGCTCCCAATTGGTTGACGTTTTCAAGGTGGAAAGACAGAGAAAAAAATAAACAGAAAAACAACATGGCAGTTAACACACACACACACGCACACGCACGAACGCACAGGCACGCGCGCGCGCACGCACGCACGCACGCACGCACGCACGCACGCACGCGCACGCACACACACACACACACACACACACACACACACACACACACACACATGTGTAACAGAGTGGTTCACTACCTCAACCTGAAGGCCTGAAAATCTAATATCTCCCCCAAGCGATAGGGACATCGCTTTGGCTTAGTGGTTAAGATGTTGGCTTTCCACGTTGGGAGACCCGGGTTCGAATCCCGGGTTTTACACGTGGTTCAAAAAAGCAGTGGGGTATGGGCGCTCGGGTGGCGCAGTGGTAAAGTTACTGCCCACCACCACGGAGGGTGGGTTCGAATCCATCGTGGTGCATGCAGCTTTGTTGGGTGTCTATATGAACACAATTGGCCTGTGGGAGGGTGCATGATATTGGTCATTGCACGCATTCCTACAGGCTGGGGCGGCATCTGTCAGCAGGGAGTGTTGGGCGGGAGGAGTAAGGCTCTAGTCTACGTCCTCACGGACAGGTGAGCCAGTAGGATACAACAGCAGTGAGTGACAACACACACATGTGTACGGGGAGGAATTAATTGGCATAACGCCTAAATTGGGGAGAAAAAGGGGGGTCAAAATAATTGGGTACTCCAAATACAATTTTAAACAGCAGTGGGGTAAGGCAGTAAAAATCATAGATATAATAACAGATTGTGTACATGAGGTGCATGGTTTATGACAGTGTCCTCAGCAGACTTTGGCCGTCAGCTGATCATGCACGTGTGTGTGTGTGTGTGTGTGTGTGTGTGTGTGTGTGTGTGTGTGTGTGTGTGTGTGTGTGTGTGTGTGTGTGTGTGTGTGTGTGTGTGTAAAGAAAGTGATTGTAAAATTGTTCCTGAAAGTACAAACAGTTTATTGTTGAAAATAGCATTGATCATTAACTTTTAATGATGTCGATGAACTCCATAGTCAACACAGGTGTTTTCTGTGCGTGTGCATATGTGTGTGTGTGTGTGTGTGTGTGTGTGTGTGTGTGTGTGTGTGTGTGTGTGTGTGTGTGTGTGTGTGTGTGTGTGTCAACCCCAACAGTTACTTTTCTTTGAAATTACAAATTAAACTGTTTTGAAATGACAAGCACATAAAGCACTAGTATAATATATAGAACAAATATAATTGTGTATGTTCCACAGATGTGTTAATCTTAACTTCAATATCAATATCAAATTCAACAAATTACTTTTGTTTGTAATTTAATTAAACATAACTATGTATAAGTCATAACTAAACTAACTATCCTAATAATGTGTCAGCCTGGGCCAACCACAAAAATGTTTTGACTGCTGTTGGAATTTTCTTTGAATAGGAAATGAATATAACACCAAAGGAAAACAAATGAAGATATTTTCAACATAGGCTACTGTAGGATCAACAGCACTCCAAAGAGTAGACCCTCTATTGAGAACTGTCTTTAACTCTAGCACTATAACATAACTATAAAAAATATTGTTTTAAAAATCGTCAAGTCAAGTGGATGGCAGATGGAGTTCACACCAACTATTAAAAAAAAATACAATGATGAACGATATAGCTACAGTCAACTTTATAGTTATAGTGCTGCTCAGTGTGATGAATGGCACTTACTGTAAGAGTAGTACGACAATAAAGTATATGCAGGTCCTTGAATGAATGTCCGAATTAAGTTTAAAACAAATATATGGAAACAGTTTGGTAGATTGTGTTGTTCATACATGCATTTGTACATGAATATTGTCTCTGTTGGGTGGAAACCTCATATGTATACTGTTGATGTTACTACTACTGCTGCTATAGTATAAATATACAGGGACATTGTTGTTTTGTTGATATAGTATATAGATACAAGTGGTTTGCAGTTGCACATTTGTTTTGGTGACTACTTCTGTGACTATTACTGCCACAGTATAAAAACATTAGGTGCTGTTACTATTGCTGCTATGAAAGTGTGTCTGCTATAGTGTTTTCTGCAGAAAATAGCTTTGCCTTGATGCACATTTAAATGCCTTATCCCTTGTTAAACCGTACATGTAAGGCAGTAGCCTTTGCAACAGTGACACCTACTGATGTAAATAGGCTACTGCCTTACATACACAGTGACAAAGAATACTGAAAGGGTGTACTAGCTAGGAAAGTCTGTGCAGCATTTTCTTGGGAAGACTGGGCACTAGAGAAGAGTGGGCACCAATACAGAGTGGGCAGTAGACCTTGGAAGACTGGGCACCTTTTAGTAAAATATGCCTAACCAAAACATTAATCCTAACCTTAACCTCTATAAAACTATGCCTAAACCTAACTTTAACCCTAAACCTAATCTCAGTAAAGCTATGCCTAAACCTAACGCTCACAGAACTATGCCTACGTTTATTATGAGAATTTCTGACAATAATGAAGGAACCTTAAAGCTGCACTAGGCCTACAGTATGTACTGTAACTTTCCTCTTCTAGCCCGGATTTGAACCTGGTTTCCTGTGCAAGTGCTGACATTTCCCCCATCGAGCTAATAGAGCCTACTTGCAGCAAGCAGGGGATAAATGAATCTTGACCATCTTGGATCTGACACAAAATTTGTGTCAGATCCATGGTCAGATCCTGTGTCTAGGTGAGACATGACCTTTGACACGATCTAAATGTCTCAATAGAAGAGCAGGGAGACAAAATACAACCACCCCAATTGTATAAGTTATATTTATCAACATACTACCGTACAGATTAGACAAAATAAAATTGTATTCATGAAAACTAAAATACATAGTGCCAGTGCCGCTTTAACGTACGGTACAGGTACAATGTAATGAACCATGAACCCTATAGCATCCCTATTATGCAAATTATTTTGTGAATATCTCTCTACGTAACAGCAATAGTAACAGCACCGTAGATCTCACAAGCTCACAATGTGTTGTGACTGGTTGTGAGCTTGTAGATCGGCTATTTTCGGCGAAGACCTTTGGTGTTGAGGGGGGGAAAAAAGTAGCCGACCTAAGACAGAGCCCTGGGGGACCCCGAAGTAGTTAGGTAAACCCCTCCCTCCGGAAAACTCATTTTCATTTGCGCAAATGAGATTTCCGGAGGGAGGGGGGTTTACCAGGCTAGGCAACATATACCTACTGTAAAGCAGCACTACTTCTCAAATTGGGTTCTGGGAACCCCCACGGATCCTTGGGGTTCCATAAGGGTCCTAAGCACGACCCCCATAACTCTGATAGTGTATACAAATGGAACCAAATGGACCCGTGGTGTAACAGAGTGTTTCCAGTGAGCCAACATGCACACAATATCAGCAACCCTGACTCTGTTTGACCAGAATGGAACAGAGCCTTCATTAGTATCATTGGTAACACCTGTGAATGTCTTCATAATATGGCTGCTGTGAATAGAGCCTATTACCACTCATTCCCAAAGCTGGGACTCCAGATGTCCAGATGTCCAGATGTCCGGTCTCCAGTCTCAATGTGGATTCTATATCTTATCTCAATGAGTTCATTAGGTTTCACAGAGAAGCTACTATTGCAGCAGAACCAGTTGATGGTGTGAAGTCACAGTTTTATCTCAACCAACGGGTTTCAGTTGAAAAACGATGGCCAATAGCAATAACTTGAATTCCAGCCCAAGGTGTTCCTGGACATTCCATTATATTTGAAATGCTCTGAGGTGATGAAAGGTTGAGTAAAAAATGCCATCAATGATTAGGAGCTTGAGCTCTTTAAACACCTTGGATTCTGGCTTTTCATACAAACTGAACTGGTTCTCTTGTTTGATTGGTAGTTGGCAGTGGTGTAACTTGTACATGTACTCAAGTACTGTACTTAAGTACAATTTGGAGGTATTTTTTTACTTTCTACAGTATTCACAATTTTCAGTATTACTTCTACTCCACTACATCTCAGAGGCAAATATTGTACTTTTTACTCCATTACAATTATATGAAAACTTGAGTTACTAGTTACTTTGTAGATTTTGTATTTTTTTATTACAATTTTTACAATTACAAACCATATATTCATATATATTTCAGCCATTTGAAAATAGCCGATCTACAAGCTCACAATGTGTCGTGATGCGACGCAATGCAAGCTTGTAGATCTGCTATTTTCAAAGGATTTTTTATACATTTTGATCTTGTGAAATGGGACATTCTGCGTAATGACTAAATATATTTTGATGCCAATACTTTTTTACTTACTTAATTACTCAAGTACATTTTGAATAAGGAACTTACTTGTAACTGAGCGTTTTATTTGTTTATAACATTGCAGTATTGATAATTTTACTTTTTCCACCACTGCAGTCAGAATGCTGAATGAAGTGTAGTTCCACCAACCTGGCATTCCATTTTACACATTCACGCATTCAAAGTAACTGTCAGGATTCTTTGATAATGCCATGAATGTGTGTGTGTGTGTGTGTGTGTGTGTGTGTGTGTGTGTGTGTGTGTGTGTGTGTGTGTGTGTGTGTGTGTGTGTGTGTGTGTGTGTGTGTGCGTGCGCGTGCGTGCGTGCGCGTGTTTCATGCAACAAAGTTTTTAAATGTTTGTATTTTTAGTATTTTTGATGTATGCTCCCCAGGCACACATCATGTTGGACTGAACAGGCGTTGTAAATCAGTGGTTCACATCCTTTTCAGGCTGCGACCCACAAAAAACCTGACAAACACTAACAAGAATCTACAAGCTCACAACGTGTGAGGCGTTGTGAGCTTGTAGATTGGCTATGTTCACAATGACATTATATGTATGATACCTAACAGAGCAAACAGTTCACAAAAGTATCAAGAAATAATAACAATGATAATATATATAAATACAGTAATAAGTAAAAAATAAAAAAATATGTATACAGTAAATAAAAAGAATGACTAGAAAAAGTGCTCCTCGGAGCACATGCAGGTCTCCGCCAGGTCAGGTAGGTTATTGTGGGCCAGCAATGTTCGGAATTCGCCAATCAGGATGGAATATGAAATATTGGACGGATCCGTCTTGATCACTTGACTATAGAAATAATGTGTACCGATTTTTTGGAGTAATATAAAAAAACATGCAAGAATCGGCCTGCTGGTGGCACTAAAATAGGGCGATGTTAAAGGGGTGGCATTTGTTCGTACTGATTTGCGTGAAATTTGAATGAAATCTGTAGGAGTAATATAAGAAAATGAGTTCTACAGAAGTTGGCCTCCTGGCGGTGCTATAAAAGGCCAAATTTGGGCCAAAGGTTTTTCCTTGGACTCTAGGGAGTGCGCATACAAAGTTTTTTACAGATCGATGCAGTTATAGGTAAAAATGCGAATGAGCCTTTTATAGCGCCACCATGAGGCTGATTTGAACATTTTCAAGCGGCAATTCTTCATCGACCTAGTGGGAATGTGCGTGCACAATTTAAGAGAAATTGCACACTGTGTTCATGATTTGAGGCATTTTGTTAAAAACGGAGCACTCCTGCTGACTTTCAATCAATATGAAAAATCTGAAAGACTAGTTTTGTTTAATGACTATAGAGATACTCTGTACCACTTTGCGTGATGTTTGGACAAAATCTGTAGGCGTACTGTCAAAAAATGTGTTTTGCAAAAGTCGGCCTCCTGGTGGCGCTACAACAGGCCCATGTGGAAAATTTGGTGCAGAGGTTCTGTTCTGGCATCCAGGGAGTGTGGGTGCACAGTTTCGCTGCAATCAAGCCAATGGTGCCGGAGATCAGCTGTCCACAGAGGGGGGGGGGGATCCCGACCCACAGGTTGAGAACCACTGGATTAAAGGTCCACGTTTCTGATGTGGTCCAATTGTGACATCAAGTGCCATGGCAACTAATATAACTTAATATCACAATGTATCTTGTTGAAGGCCAAGCTGTGGGGCTTCGGTCGGCCATAAGTGACGCCCACACATTGGTGGTCTGAAACCACGCATTGACACGTAGATTATTAGGCCACAATAAACCTCTGTCTTCCCCCCCCCCCACCCCCCCCCCCCCCCCCCGAGTCTCATTCGCCATTACTACTTTGAAGGGAGACAACAAGCAGTGAGCACTTCTCCGACTGGAGTGATTTCACAGCGACACATCATGGCACACGTGAGTTTGGAATTGATATACTTGTGTACTGTATATCTGGATACATTATTTGTGGCAAGTGCACAATGACAGATGAAAACATTATTGGTGAGGTGAGGCCAGGACACACCTGTGCATTGATTGACACCACTCATCTCTGCACAATAGGCCTCCAGAGCACAAAACACAAGTATGTAGGTTGAAATCAATAATAAATAGATCTCTATTCAGCAGTTTTCTTGTGTTTGATCACCTGGGAAAGTGATATTGAATATAAACGTTCTGTTTGTATGCTGGGGAGCTACGGTGTCTGGGTGTACCTGTTTCTCATCCGAATAGATTCCACATGCATCATCATGCATGCTAGATCTGCTCTGTCAGGTAGAAAGTAACTAAGTGCATTTACTCAAGTACTGTACACAAGTAAGAGTTTTTTTTTTAAATAGCCGATCTACAAGCTCATAGTGAGCTTGTAGATCTGCTGTTTGCAAATGATTTTTGAAAACTTGTGAAATGGGACCTTCTGCATAATGGCTATTTTTAATTTGGTACTTTAACTTTAACTTTTAGTAAATGTTGAGTACCGAACTACTACTACTGCATGCGTGCGTGCGTGCGTGCGTGCGTGCGAGAGAGAGAGAGACACACACACGCACGCACGCACGCACGCACGCACGCACGCACGCACGCACGCACACACACACACACACACACACACACACACACACACACACACACACACACACAC
This sequence comes from Gymnoscopelus microlampas, assembly GCF_963454915.1. NCBI lineage: Eukaryota > Metazoa > Chordata > Actinopteri > Myctophiformes > Myctophidae > Gymnoscopelus > Gymnoscopelus microlampas. Next base: position 12,777,000 of record NC_139950.1, read on the forward strand.
ACACACACACACACACACACACACACACACACAGAGAGAGAGAGAGACAGGCAGAGCGATAGAGAGACTGAAGTTGCCCTCTGTGTTGAGTCACATCATTCAATCATATTCTAAATCAGATTAGGGTTGTACTCACTGAACACTAAACAAAATGCAACTAAATAGCACTAAACATGGTTATCTCGCTCATAGTCATAGAGGTGAACATCTTAATAGGTGCTTTGTCAAATGGTGCTATATATAGAACCATTAGCTAAACTAAGCTGAATAACCAATACAGAACCTCTAAGTGTTATCTACTCGGTATGATATGATAATAATATTATATAATAACAAATTCATTGATGGATCGAGGGGTATGGTATGATGTGGTAGTGTTTGACATCTACAATAACCATACAGGTTGAACAGTTTGTATGACAGAGGCTCTTTGTATATAGCAGTGGTTCTCAAAGTGGGGTCCTTGGGGGGGTTCCAGGAGGTCCCCAGACAAAACAGTTAATACAGCCGAGAAAAAAAGCCCATATGAACACGAGACCTTAAGGTGTGTCTCTTAAACGTTGTCTTTACAGGTCTCCCTAAAAAAAGCAATCACACAACTGTAGTTGATTCAGAACGCTGCTGCTCGAGTCCTTACTAATAACAAGAAAGTGGAGCATATCACTCCAGTTCTTAAATCCTTACACTGGCTCCCTGTGTGTCAAAGAATTGATTTCAAAATACTACTGTTGGTCTATAAAGCTTTGAGTGGTTTAGGGCCAAAATACATTTCTGATCTTGTACGATATCATGAACCATCCAGACCTCTCAGGTCATCTGGGAAAGGTCTGCTTTCTGTTCCTACAACCACAAATAAACGTGGGGAAGCAGCATTTAGTTTATATGCACCACATATCTGGAACAAACTCCCAGAAAACTGCAGGTCTGCTGCCACTCTTATTTATTTTAAAGCACAACTTAAGACCTTTCTGTTTGCCTTTGCCTTTGATTGCGGTACTTTTATTTTATTTAGTTTCTCTTATGCACTGCATCTGTTATTTGTATTGTATTCTATCCGCTGCGCGGTGCTTTGTGTTTGTTAGTCTCTATAATATATAAAGCCATAATAGGAGATGTTCCCAATGGCGTATGCCAGGAATGTTCTTGAAATGTTTACGTTTTTCCACGGGAAAACCGTGGGGCGGTTGTTACGAACATTCAGGGCATACTTAGAAACAATAGCCTATATATGGATATCCCTATAGATGGAGACAATAGACCTGCAAAGTCGTCATAGAGACCCAAACGTGCCATATGTACGGAGTCTGACATCAGCGAACCCTTCCCAGAAACTCCATGTATAGACATAACCATCACGTCCAGGGCTGACGTCTTGATCCTATATTTGGCCATAGCTAACATCGGCAGCTCCATATATGGAGACGTCTGACACTATCTGACATCATCATAGTGATGTCAGGACCGCAAGTCAGCCTTATAAGAGAGGCTCGAAACCTCTCAGAAGGGCCTGTTCCAGAGCGATTCCGAGAGACATTAATTACTCTCTCCAGAGTACCAGGAGATTAGCTGGCCTGTTAATCACAGATTGCATATTCAGTACGACTAGCTGGCCTTACAACCCAGCTAGGCCTTCACAGTGGCTCTTGAGTCCGGTTCTAAAGAACCAGCCGATTATCAGTTTTACATGCCCAAATATGGAGTGTGTTGTCTGACCTCACTTCCTGTCCAGGGGGGTTTGTATATATAGATAATTGTGTTTCCTTTGCTCGATGTTCTGTAAAGCACATTGAATTGCCTTGTTGTTGCGATGTGCTGTACAACTAAAACTGCCTTGCCTTATCAGTCAGCAGAAGCGGAGGACGTGGTTGAGAGGGAACTGCAGAGGCTGAAAGTGGAGGAGGAGGAGGAGGAGGTGGAGAATGACCTGCAGAGGCTGAAGGAGGAGGAGGTGCAGAGGGAACTGCAGAGTCTGAAGGAGCGGGAGCTGCAGAGACTGAAGCTGAGGTCGAGATGGAGAGCACACTGCAGAGAGCTGAGACTGCAAGTGGAGGGCGAGGTAGAGAGTATCACGGAGGCTCAAGACAGCACCAGAGGAGGAGATAATGTTACATCGCCCCCCGCTGGCCCGGCAGAGCCCCCCGTTGGCCTCCAAGTCGCACATTTGGGGATTTAACATGGCGCAACCATGGCCAAGTTTCTATCGCCCGACACCAGCCATATCCCTAAAACACCTGCGTTACCTGTTACATTAAAGGTGTGGTTTGGGCGTTACATTAATAAAAAACAATCACTGTGGCAGATGCCATTGCCTTTAAGACCAGGCTGCGCAAAAGCCATTACCCGCAGTGCAATCTTACACTCCCTCCCTCTCTGCCCATGGAAGAGCAAAGAGGCAGTTGGTGTCCGACGTTGCCTTGGAATAAAATTATATTTGATACACAGATGTATGGAAGGACAGATGGATGGATGGATGGATGGATGGAATGATGGATGGATGCTGTTGTAGTTTGATGGTCAATTCACTGTTTGAACATCACTGACAATGAGCTGTGAGATTTCACCATGTGCGTGTGCGTGTGCGTGCGTGCGCGTGTGTGTGGCAGATATCCAGCAGTGATTGCAGTCTATGCAGTGACAGCACTTTTCCTCACTGCCACGAGCTTCCCTGCGACCTAGGAGCCCTAAGTCAACACATGAGCTCTGCTGCCCCCTGGACGACTGTTCACATGCTCAAACTGGTGAATGGCACCATCACAGGCAAGACTGTATTGCTGCAGCCTGGAGTATCATCTCTCATTCCTCCACTGTCATTCCTCTCCAGGCTGCAGCAATACCTGTCTCTGCTGTCTGCTCTTCTACTGAGACATTTACGTCCTGTGATCAGGTAGGACACCTACTGGTTGACAAGCGGTATTGCATGAAGGTCAAATCACTATTGTATCCTCTGGCCAAACATGCTTTGTGTTATAGCCCAACAGTAATTTCAGCTTATGTGGGGGACCGGGGTGTGAATCCTGGATAGGACATAACAGTTCTGCTTGCAGCTTTAACCATTTTAAAAAGCTTGCAAACGTCTAAAATGACATTTAGACACGATTAGACATGATTCAGCCGATAAGTTTGCTATGTTGAATTATCCCAGTGGTTCTCAAATGTTTTAATGTCAAGGACCCCCATAACTCTGGGAGTGTAACAAACTAGAAGTTTGGGCCGCTACGCGGACCGAACGTCTAGCGTGACGCGTCGTTCACTTTGCAGTGCCACCTTACAGGCACCTCACAGTGTGAGAGAGAGTTTTGTGCTCTCCTAAATCCACGGCAGGCTTTGAAAGTACCCACTTCAGAAAGAGGTGACGTGCATCACCTCTCCAATGACCAAAACCCACTATGGAAGCCGTCGAACTGGTGCGATCTGACGGCATCCTAGAATTTATAGGTAGGATGTGATGTCATGCGTGATGTCATGCTGTCGTGAGATTACGTCACACTGGCGTTGTGTCCATATTCGGGACGACCGTCTCATCGTGATGTCAGATTACGTCACACTGGCGTGATGTCAGATTACGTCACACTGGCTACATACGTACATACTGACAACCGACATGGCGCAGGATTCAAATTGTGTATATATATAGATGGAACCAAATGGACTCGTAAGGGTCCATTTGGTTCCATTTGTTACACTTTCAGAGTTACAGACATGCAAAGGTCCATTTGGAACGTCCTCCTCAAGGATCCCTGGACCCCACTTTGAGAAAGCTTTTTTCTGAAGCTTGACAAGCTCACAGCGTGTTGCAGCTGGGGTTTAAGTGGTTAAGTCATGGCCTCGTATGTGTCTTATGAGAACACCGGAGATGTGGACAGGACTGGTCAACAAGATGAAGATGAAAAGAGGACATCAACTGGACTGTGTAGAAAGTCCTTGAAAAAGTGGATACAAATGTAATCTGTAATCTGATCTGCAGTGTGTTTGTATGAGCTGTTATAAGAATGAATTATTGGTAATGCTTTAGCGCGATATTAATGTGAACTCATTTTATTTGTTTATGATGATTTTGACAAAATGGCATGTTGAATTATTATTATTATTATTTTATCCTTTAAAAGGTAGGGTAAGTGATTTTCTTTCTTTAAAATAAATGTTAAATAGCATAGTACTGCTATAGAATGTTTGTTCAGTAACAGGAGTCTCCATGTCTCTCCAGCTCTTTAATAAATAGAAAATGCATTTTCCGGTCGGAAGAGTCTAACTACCCAAGGGTCTAATCACCCTGTCAGAGTTTATTTCTCAATAATGAGTCACTCCCCACTGAGTGTCCTTTGCTTAAATAATGACTGCTATTCTGCACCTATATAAAACTCAATTTTATATAGGTGCAGAATAGAAAAATAATAGATAAAACTTAGCGGCCTGAAAACATTAATTGTTGGTCCAGGAACGATTACAAATAATTAACTAAAATCATTCCTGTTGAGGTGTGTGTGAAAAAATTCTCAAGATGCCAGCGAGTGGAAGAATCTTGGCACATAAAGTACAATGATGAATAGTGACAGAAGTGACAGCATAATAACTGTTACACAATGGGACATCATATTCTGGCCCTGGTTCATAGAGTTCTCCTTAAAGGGCTAGTTCACCGCATTAAATTACTTTTGTTTTCTATTAGTACTCACCCCATGAAGCCTTGAATTCATGGAGATGTATTCCATTTTTGTTTATATATATATTTGTTTATATATGTTTTATATATATTTCCAGATCTGCCCCTGTTGTCCATTCTGCAGACCCCTTGCAGCGGCATAATGGGAGACGTGTGTAAGAGTGAAAATCGTCTATTTTAACAGATGCTAAGTTTTTTTTTCTTCCTAATAGTCATCGTGGAGTCTCATGATACTCAAACTTGCACTGAATGTCCCGCATGAGCTACCACTAATGCAGAACGACATGACGCTGGTTGCTTGTTTCTCTCACAAATTCTGGCACACGCCGATCCAACGTGTCTACAAAGCGTTGTGAGCTTGTCGATCGGCTTTTTTCGGAGCGTGACACCTGCGCGCAACAAAGCATAAAATGACTTGTCTTAGTTCTACTGGATCTATTCTCCTCTATTCCCTCCCTAACATTTTAATCTATAGTTTTTATTTGTTGACAACATGTTCAATATATTTGGTCATAGTTTTAGTCATCATAGTTTAGTTTTTATTTATTTTTTGTTTAGTTTTCGTCAGTGAAAAAAAGACGAAAAGTATTTCTTCATAGTTTTAGTCGACGAAATGAACACTGATATGTTGGTTACTTTCCATCTCTGCTAAAGTCACACCCTGTGGTGTTTGACTGGAATGAATGGTGAAAGCATAGCATAGACGACACTAATATTGGATTAAAGTCCAGCAGGTGCAATGTTTCTTAAGGCGTTTCAAAGACCGGTTAATCATTCATCATGCTGTTATTGTAGGTTGATAACAGGTAACTGTTGAAAAATTAGAAGAAAACTGGCAGCGATATAAGACCCTGTGATCTTTGATCGGAGCCTGAGGCGGATTATGAGACAAAGAACCCCTGGCTTATTGTATGTTATTGTATGTTGATGGTTTAATGTTGTTGTTGAAATCCTGCTCGTCCTGCACAATGGTGCCAAGAGAACAACAAAACAAAATAAATAATCTTCGACTACAGAAGACCTCCCAGAGATCACTCTCCCATCCAGATCGGCGGCGCTGCAGTGGAGAGGGTCAGAGAGTTCAAATTCCTGGGGGTGTACATCACTGAAGATCTCACCTGGGCAGTACAGACTGAGCGAGTGGTGAAGAAAGCACGACAACACCTCTACTTTCTCAGAAAACTGAAGAAAGCTGGCATGCGGGTCATAAAGTCCTAAGAGCTTTCTACAGAGGCACCACAGAGAACATCCTGACTGGCTGCTTCACTGCCTGGTACGGCAGTTGCACCGTGCTCAACCGCAAGGCAATGCAGAGTGCGGACAGTCGAACGCATCAGCGGATGTGATCTCCCCCCCATCATCCAAGCCCTGCACGACAAACGCTGTGTCAGCTTAGCACAAGGAATCATCAAATATCGAAACCATCCCAACCACAGACTGTTTGAAATGTTGCCGCATGGAAAACGGCTACGCAGCCTCAAAGCTACTAGCAACAGACTACAAAAAAGCTTATTTCCCCGTACAATTATAGGTACATATGTCAAGAACCAAATCGAATTAGGGAAAAGAGAAATGCTAAGCCCCCCTCCCCAACCATCCGTCCTTTACTTGCACTATTATGCCTACTGTACCTAATCTGCTGTATGTAGAATATACTGTGAAGTTGTTTTTACGCAAAGTTAGGTGGCAGCTGCTGAAGAAAAAATGCTGTTAGTGTATGCGACCAAATTTTTTCTTTTCTTATGCACATGCACATTTTGATTTGATGAAGCTCTTTTCATTCTCTTTTTGCTCTTTTTGCACTCTCTTTCTCCTTAAATCTTTTTATGTTTTCTATCATTACTCTATTGTTGTTATTACCTATGCAGCTGCATTGTCTGAAGGAAGCCAAACCAAAATAAGTTTTACTCTAATACACAAGATGTAACAATAAAGTACAACCTTGAACCTTGAACTTACAACGTGACAATCATCAAACTTTTGCTTGTACCTTGTACCTACTGTGGAACAATGAAACGAATAAACCTGTTGTAAAAACTGCATTCGTTCAGTTAGACTACACTACCAGTGTCTTTATAGGTCTCCCTAAAAAAATCTATAAGATTACTACAGTTAATTCAGTCCTTACAAACCACTTTCCAATACAAAAATAAAATAAAAGTGGAGCATATCACTCCAGTTCTTGATTTTGTACACTGGCTCCCTGTCTGTCAAAGAACTGATTTGAAAATATTACTGTTTGTTTTTGAATGGAATTGAATGGTTTAGGACCAAAACACATTTTTAAACCCCACCCGACCACAATTCAAATGATAAAACAGATAGGTTTCATTACATTACATTACAATCATTTAGCAGACGCTTTTACCCAAAGCGACTTACAATAAGTGCATTCAACAAAGGTAGGGAACGAAACAACTAATCACCAGAAGTATTAAGTGCATTCTCTTCTAAAGCAACTAAGAGTATACCTAGCTCTAAAGTAAAAGTGCTATATATCAGCTACCTACTTTCATAAACAGATGAGACAAAGTAGGAAAATCACCCTGCTGTTAGTTCAGAGTGATAAAGAGAGGTGGAGAGATGGAGGGATTAGGACACGATATAATGAAACTGAAAGTGTGTTTGTCACCTTTTGTTATCTGTCAGCAGCAGTATAAAGTCATAGGTAGACACAAGCTAAACACTTCACTGTGATCATGTACACAGCTATCAAATATTAATTATTTCATTTTTTAATATTACTCCTTCAGATTTGACCAAAATTTCACGCAAATCGGTACACATCTCTACAGTGTGATCAAGACGGATCTGTTTGATTTTTGCCATCCTGATTAGCTAAGCTTGACATCTAAAGTGTCCGATTGCGGGGAAACTTTGCACACACATTCGCACTACTTTGAGGAACAAATGCCACCCTTTTAACATTTCCCCATTTTGCGCCACCAGGAGGCCGATTATTTTTATATTACTCCTACAAATTTATTCCAAACATAACGCAAATCGGTACACAATATCTCTATAGTCAAGTGATCGAGACTGATCCGTCCTATTTTTCATATTCCATCCTGATTGGCAAATTCCGAACATTGCTGGCCCACAATAACTGACATGACGGAGACCTGTCCTCCGACGAGCACTTTTTCTAGTATTCAATATCATTATTGACTGATCGACTCAAATTGAGGATCAAATACTGTTAATGGGACACATGGGAGGCAGAATTTATCTGCAACACAAGTACCAACTCAAGGACACAATTTAATTATCTATCAAGAAAAACTTGGAGGACATTTTACATCTGAATTCCTCCTCCCGCTGCCATGATATTCTGCCAACATGTCTTTTCAAAAGTGTTTAAAATTGCATGGGGTCAGAAAAAAATATATTAACAATTAAAGGACTTCTGGCTCACCAAGATTTGTAAAAAATTTGTTCATGTATTCTTCTTCAGTTAGACTTGACTGCTAACAGTGTCTTTATAGATCTCGCTAAAAAAATCAATAAGATGACTGCTGTTAATTCAGTCCTTACAAACCACTTTCCAATACAAACATAAAATTAAAGTGGAGCATATCTTAAGAGATTTTTACACTGGCTCCCTATCTGTCAAATAACTGATTTTAAAATATTACTGTTTGTTTAGAAAGCATTGAATGGTTTAGGACCAAAACACATTTGTGACGTTGCGCTACATGAACCTCTCAGGTAATCTGGGACAGGTCAGCCAACGTTGCGACGTTCGCTTGAGCCTACTCAGCGCCGTCCGAGTTATGTACCGATAGGCACAGAATCGTAAATCATGTTGTGGGGACTGCTCTGCTTCCGGGTTGCAACCCATGTTATTTCACCGTGGGATTCGCGGATACTATGCAAGGCTTTTCAGGTTTTCTAGTCGTCTATTTACGGAATTGTCAATCCGTGCTATTTCATCGTGTTCTGTGAGATCAAGCTGGGTCAGCTTTCTGAACCCAGAATCACAACTAAATGTGGAGAAGCAACAATGGTGCTGAAGACCTTTCTATTTGCCCTTGGCTTTTATTGAGTTTTTTTGTAATTTATTCTGCACTGTAATTTCTCTTATTTTGTCTTTTAACTTCTTTTTTCTTTTCCTAATTTTAAACGGTACAAAAATGTCCTTTTATAATGTGTGTTATGTTCTGCCTCTTAATGTGTTCTCGCTTAATGTTTCTTCTCTCCACAGCTCAACGCCTCGCCAAACAGCGGCACGCAGCGGCACAGAAACACTCTTTGCAGACGCCAGAGGCCACAGGTATCTACTCACATTTTCACATTATGCCTGTCACACACCCCACATTCACCCTTACATTTCTTACATGCCGCACCACTGCCCATTCAACTACCTCACATCCACCTCTCTTCTCTCCACAGCTCAACGCCTCGCCAAACAGCGGCACGCAGCGGCACAGAAACACTCTTTGCAGACGCCAGAGGCCACAGGTATCTACTCACATTTTCACATTATGCCTGTCACACATAGCACTTATTACACTGCCAGCTCCACCATTACACCAACAACACACACACACCACCACACATTCGCCCTTACATTTCTTACATGCCGCACCACTGCCCATTCAACTACCTCACATCCACCTCTCTTCTCTTCACAGCTCAACGCCTCGACAAACAGCGGCAGACAGCGCCACAGAGACGCTCTTTGCAGACGGCAGCGGCCACAGGTATCTACTCACAATTTCACATTACGCCTGTCACACATAGGACTTACTACACTGCCAGCTTCACTATTACAACAACAACAACACCACCACCACACATTACCTCTTACCCTTCTTACATGGACCACCACTGCCCATTCAACTACCTCACATCCAACTCTCTTCTCTTCACAGCTCAACGGCTGGAGAAAACGCGCCACACAGCGGCACAGAGACGCTCTTTGGAGACGGCAGAGGCCAGAGGTAACTACTACACTCCATCAACACACACACACACCACCACACATTCGCCCTTACATTTCGAACATGGGCAGTGGGCCACAGGTAACTACTCATGTTTTCCCATTACCCCTGTAAGACATACGATTCACTAAACTGACATATTCACAAGAACAACATCCACACCCAAGCACCACCAACTATCACATATTCCGTGTCTACCATTGCTGTTCCCTCAAGTACCACACATCCAACTACCTTCCCTTCTCAACTCAACCCCACTACACTGCCACATTCACATTTCCCACATCACCACAACAACACCACCACCCCTTCCTTCTTGCATTTCTTACATCATTGCTACCCACACCTCATATCCAAATACCTTCCCTTCACAGCTCTACGTCTTCAAACAGACCGACTGACACGGAAGCGGAAACGCTCCTTAGACACAGCCCACACCTCAGGTACAATACCTACTCATATTTTACCATCACTGTTCTACTGCTTACACAAATTGCGCCGTGACAAACACATTGCTCATTTATGACATCACTTGCCATACACAATACATATCCAACTCAAATGTCTTCCCTTTCCAGCTGCACACCATGCGAACAGTCGCCAGAGAATCAGCCAGCCTGCTGACACCGAACACCATACTCGCCAACGGCCACGACCACGTCACAACCCACGTGCCACCAATCCCCACGTTGCCCCACTTGCAACAGCCACTTCGAAAATTCTCAATGGCACTCTTCACATCGCAGAACTGTCACACACACCTGATGCCATTGGCCAGATGACCTGTGTGTGTCTCCACTGTCATGCATTCAAATTCAAGAAGGAGCCCCCCAGGACCTGCTGCATGGCTGGAAAGGTTCACCTGCCAGCCTTTCCTAAGCCCCCACAGGCCCTCTATGACCTGTGGTTCAATGACACCCCTGAGGCAAAACTGTTTCGCACACACAGTCGTGTCCTAAACAATGCTGTCTGCCTCTCCAGTCTGGCCGTACAAGAGCGCACATTCTCCGGCTACTCTCCCTCTGTCATTTTCCAAGGCAGAGTAGTCCAGCGAATGGGCCCACTCCAAGCAGAGAAAGGCGCCCCGCCTCACTTTGCCCAACTTTATGTCCTCGACCCCAGTCTGGAGACAACCACCAGATTTGCCAACATGAGTCTTCCCACAAAGTTACCCCAGCATGCGAAAGACACATTGAAGCAATTGCTGCAGACTGCACAAAGCGCTATTCACCAGCACAATGTGTTCATTTCAGATTTCAAGCAGATTCTGGAAATCCCTGAACAACAACTAACCGGCGGCACTGTTGTCATCAGTGCCAAAGCCAGGCCACGGGGAGGCCACTCCAGAGTTTACAATGTCCAGTCCAATCTCCAAGAACTAAGCATTGTCACCAATCAAAAGAAACATGACCTGGTCCTCCACTTACGTGGCGGAGGTCTCACCACCATATCTGACCTCAATCCCAAAGCTATGCCCCTCCACTTCACACTCCTCTTCATTGAAGGCACATCTGGCTGGGACAATGATCTCAAGCAAACACCAGTAGACAGTCAAGCCGCCAGTAGTAAAAGGCTCACAGCCCGTGCCTTCTTCACCTACCACCTGAATCTCCGCCACACTGCCAGTGACTACCTTTTCCAGGCTGGCCGCCTGTTCCAAGAATGGATCCTCAATGCATGGATCACATGCGAGAACCAGCGGCTGACTTTCCAACGCTTCAACCAGAAAGCATTACGGGCTGACACCTACAAGAACGTCCAACAGGCTGTGGCTGAGCGTAGACAGCAACAGAGTGCTCCATTCCATCCGGATTCTCTGTACCACAATGAGCAGGAAAATGCAGTGGGAAGAATAATCCTTGCCAGCTCCTTCCAAGGCAGTCCACGCTGGTACCACAACAAGTTCCAGGACGCTATGGCCATAGTCCGGCACATGCGCAAGCCAGACCTCTTTATCACTGTCACCTGCAATCCACAATGGTCGGAGATTACAGAAGCCCTCACCCCTGGCCAGACAACCCAAGACCGACCTGACCTGGTGGCCCGAGTATTCAAATTAAAGAAAGATCAGCTCATGCAAGACATCACCAAGGGCTGCATCTTTGGCAAAACAATTGGGTTCCTCTGGGTCGTGGAATTCCAAAAAAGAGGCTTGCCGCACTGTCACCTACTCCTCATTCTGGCAGATAAGGACAGCCCCAAGACACCAGACCAAGTGGACCAAATTGTCTCCGCAGAACTACCCCCTGATCCAGAAGAAACTGGGATCTCTGCGGAGGAAAAAGCACGCCGACAGCCACTGTGGAATATTGTACTCAGAAACATGATCCACGGCCCCTGCGGAGCACAGGACACCACTTCTGTCTGCATGGAGAAGGGACACTGCACCAAGAAGTTCCCAAAGCCATTCCAGTCAAGAACAATCATGGAGACCAAAAACAAAACCCATCCTGTCTACCGCCGTCGCTGTCCAACTGACGGCGGCCGAACTGCAAAGAAGAAGGACAAGGACATTGACAACAGCTGGGTCGTGCCCTACAATCCCTACCTCAGCCTCCGATACAACTGCCACATCAACGTAGAAACCTGCACCTCTCCATCGGCCGCAAAATATCTATACAAATATATCACCAAGGGCCCTGACCGGGCAATGGTCTCTTCTACAGTTGATGACGCACCGCCAGCCCGTGATGAGATTCGCGACTATGAAGACATGCGTTCCATTGGATCGAGCGAGGCCTGCTGGAAAATCTTTGCCTTCAACATCTCCAAGAACCACCCTCCTGTCCAAGCACTATGGCTGCATCTAAAAGACGAACAGCAAGTTTACTTCGCCGGGGGCCATGAGGACACTGTGTTGCAGCGGGACAGGACCACAGAGTTGACTGCCTTCTTCACCTTCAATGACAAAGAGAAGGCAACCAAGGGTCCACAATACGACCCTACAACCATGCCGCGCTATATTGACATGCCGCAAAAACACACGTACACAAACAACACCTGGCATCACAGAAAAAAAAAACCCTCACCATTGGCCGGGTCCACACCGTCAGCCCCTCAACTCGAGACCTCTTCTACCTCAGAATGCTCCTGCACCATGACCACTGCAAGGGGAAGACAAGTTTTGAGGACCTCATCTCCATCAATGGCAGAGCCCGCGACAGCTACAAGGACGTGTGCATTGAGCTTGGCCTATTACATGACGACAAAGAGTGGTCCACTGTCCTTACTGAGGCTGCTGCCACACAGCTCTGCCCCCAGATTCGTCTCCTATTCGTCACCATCCTCATCTTCTGCCAACCAGCTCAACCCAAAACACTCTTTGACGACAACTGGAAACTCTGGACCGACGACTTCAAACGGCAAGGAGAACGCAGGGGCCTGACCTTCACTGAGCAACAGCTCAAAACCATGGTGCGCCTGGATCTGCAAGTCTGCCTCCAGTCACATCACCAGGACCTACACCTCTTTGAACTGGAGCCCATGACTGATGTGGAAAAGGCCACTGTCCATGGCTTGGTCAACATCGAAGAGCCTCTGATCCGTGAGGAGATGAACTATGATGTGCGCGAGTTGGCAGCCAATGTGGAGGCCACTATTCCAACATTCACTGCTGCCCAACACCACATTTACGACACTGTCATGGAGGCAGTCAGACGAGAGCAAAGCCTCCAACTATTCATATCAGCACGTGGCGGTTGTGGTAAGACCTTCCTGCTCAATGCTATACTGGATGCAGTGCGCAGTCTAGAACCAGGTGGCTGTATTGCCCTTGCCATGGCAACCACTGGCATTGCTGCCCAACTCCTTCACCTGGGAAGAACACTCCATTCGCGGCTGAAAGCACCTCTCCACCCAACAGAGGACACAACCTTGCACATCACAGCACAGAGCAACCTAGCCAAGCTGGTGCGCCGGTCACGCCTCCTGCTGATTGACGAAGCCACCATGATGCACCGCTACCTGCTGGAGGCACTTGACCGCACACTGCAAGACCTGATGAATAAGCCAAACTGTCCATTTGGTGGAAAAATTATTATCTTGGCTGGTGACTTCCGTCAGTGTCTCCCAGTGGTTCAAGGGGCAAATGCGGCCCAAATTGTACAGATCTGCCTCAACAACTCAGAGCTCTGGAAACACTTCGCCGTATTCAGCCTCACAGAGAACATGCGCGTCAGGGCCAGTGGTGACCCACGCCTGGAGGAGTTCGACAAGTGGACTCTCAGCATTGGCGATGGCACAGCCAATGATGACAACAACTTCGTCTCCATCCCCGAGGACATGTGTTTCCACATTCAAGCCAACACCGCCCTTGACAACACAGCAGAGGAGAACTCCATGAAGGAGTTCTGCAACACCATCTTCCCTGACTTGCCCAACAACTTCACTAACACTGGGTGGATGGATGGCAGATCACTGCTTGCCCCTACCAACAGGGAAGTCGACACCATCAATGACATCATGGAGACCTGGATGCCAGGTACCTCCACCAAGCTCAGCAGTGCTGACACCCTGGAACACGACCAAGATGCAATGCGCTTCAACGTGGAATATCTAAACACCCTCTGCCCCCATGGATTTCCCAGGCACATCATCACCCTCAAGCCTGGCATGCCTTTGATGCTACTCCGCAACATCAGCCCCAAAGACGGACTCTGCAATGGGACAAAACTCTTATTCCAGAGGACCCTCAACAACAAGCTGCTGCTGTGCAAAACAGCAGCCACGCAAAAGGAGGTCCTCATCCCTCGAATCAAGTTCATTCCTGATGCTGGACTTTTCACTTGGGCCAGCGACAGGTTCCAGTCCGCACTGCTTTCGCCACCACCATCAACAAATCACAAGGGCAAACACTTACAACAGTTGGGGTCTGGCTTCGATCCCCTGTCTTCACTCACGGACAGCTCTATGTTGCCAGTTCAAGAACCGGTGACCCAGCAGCCCTGAAGTATGCCATACACCGGCAGGAAAACCACACTGAAAACGTCACTGAAAACGTGGTTTTCACAAAAGTGCTTCTTCCCCACTGAGGTAAGGCTGTCGCATTCTCCCATGTGTCGTTTCTGATTGCTCTACATTACTAACAATGCCTACAACTTCACACAAACATCACTGTCTTCACTCTCACATGATCCATGGTGGACGTCTCACATTGTGTGCTTGACTCCTGCCTTCGCCTTTTCTCCCATTCTGCAGGCTCTGCCATGACAACCTGTGGGCCTGACGACGTCGCCACTGTCTTTCACACCATTTCATTCTTATACACCTTTTACACCAATAAACTGCTCACTTCATCTCCTGCCATTTGGTCTCTCTTTTAACATTGTACACCACTGCACACTGCTCACAGGTCTGCCATGCCAGGTGTGAGTAATCACAAAGTGGGTTTGGGTCCTTGCAGAGGTGATGCACGTCACCTCTTTAGGTGCCTGTAAGGTGGCACTGCAAAGTGAACGACGCGTCACGCTAGAAGTTCGGGCCGCGTAGCGGCCCGAACTTCTAGTTCATTAACAATCGTTGACACACCAGGTTTTGGTGACACTGGAGGAATAGTTAGAGACAAGCTGATCTCAGAGCAACTGCAGAAACTTTTCACAGACAAAAAGGGTGTCTCTGACATTGATGCAGTTTGTGTTGTAGCTCAGGCTTCTCAGGCACGGCTAACACATACACAGAGATATGTGTTTGACTGTGTGCTCTCATAATAAAGAAATACATCACATGGATGCAACTGGGACGCATCATCAGTGTTGTAGCCTGGGGTCATAGGGTGTTTCGGGTCTCGCAACATACACCCTCGCCCAGGTGACCCAGCCAGGGTTGATCAAGCCCCGACTTACGTCCCAGTAGCACCCACGGTCAGTCCTATGGGGAAAGACAGGGCCAATCAGTCCGCTTCTCCAGAACTACTCTGCCGGAACTCGGGGGAGGCTCTGGCACGTGGAGGGACTACTAGGCTCTGTGGTTGGCCTCCTGGCCGGGCTCCTCCTTCGTCTCACCAGGTCCAGGACCTGAGCGCTGTACCAGATCCTCCGTACCATCCCGATCCAAACATTTCCTTCTGGCGTGATGGTTCCTTGGGCCGATACCACTAGATTGGGCCGTCTAATGGTATTAGCTCCACTTGCGGTACGCTGGAATGGAATGGCCCTCCTAAAGGCCTCACCGCGGGTTTGTTGGGCTTCTTCCTCACGGAAGACGCAGCATGGGGCGCTAACCCATACTGCTCCCGGGATACCGTCTATATTCCGGCTGTCAACAGTCTCTCCTGTGGTCACCAAACTATTCCTGGTTGTCACGTAGTCTATAAATTCCTATGAGCCACTATAAATAGAATAACTAATAAAGAAATACATCACATGGATGCAACTGGGACGCATCATCAGTGTTGTAGCCTGGGGTCATAGGGTGAAATCTTTGGCAAAGACATTAAAGATAACATCAGGGTTTTGGTGACATTTGCAGATGGTCAGCCCCCACCAGTCCTGGAGGCAATCACGGTCTCAGGGGTCCCATGTCCTAAAACAAAGAAAGGGCAGCCACTTCATTTCAAATTCAACAATTCTGCATTGTTTGCCTCACCTGGTGCAAATAATACAGGTGCATGTGGTGGTGGTGGTGATGACGATGATGATGATGATGATGATGGAGTTGGCTCATTTGATAAAATGTTTTGGGACATGGGTTTCCAAAGCATGAAGAATTTCTTCAAAGGTTTGAACCAAATTGAAACAAAAAGTTTGTCTTTAACAAAGGAGGTCCTCAAGGAACGTCAGATTCTTGAAAACTCTGTTGAAAACTTGCAGACGAAGGTCACACTTGGGTTAGCTAAGATTGAAGAGATAAGACAAACAACTCAAATACTTGAAACACACAAAGCACAGATTGCTGCCAATAAGAACTTTGAGTATACTGTTACGTTAAAAATGCCAATTCAAATTAAAAAAGAGGGATTCAACACCAACTGTCAGCAGTGCAACACAACATGCCACTATCCATGTGCTTATGCCAATGATGCGGATAAGATAAAGTGTTGTGCAATAGGACCAGATGGTAACTGCTATGAGTGTCCAAAGAAGTGCCATTGGTCAGTGCATTTTAATCAGATGTACGTTTGGGAACATAAAGATGTTACAGAAAAGCGTACCACAAAAGAGTTATTTGACAAATATCAAAATGCTACAAAGGCTAAGATGACAGTTAAGGACCTGATCATGAAATTAAGTAATGAGTACGACCACATGCAGGACGAGGTGGTAAAACTTATGGAGAGGTCGGCCAAGTGTTTAGACAGACTGAAAGAGATTGCACTGAAGCCAAATCCACTTTCCACTCCAGAGTACATTGACCTGCTCATTGAGGGAGAGAAGTCTGAACACAAACCAGGCTACATGAATCGCATTGAGTCTCTGAAAGAAATGAGACGAAAAGCAGAAACCATGGCTAGAATAGGCAACAAAGAAACTTTGCTCTCTAAAACATTCTGACCATCTGTTCAAAATAAAAAATGATGTATTCATATACGACATATTATAGTTGTGTTTGCATTTAATTGCAATTTTACCATTTTAATGCAACCTGTAGAAAACTCTTGTTGAAACGTATACTGTAGGTGTCAGCCATGATTGAGTAAAATACTGTTGAACTTATGTTAGACCATAATTATGAGTGCCTTGGAATGTTTTCTCTTTGCAAAAAAAGAGAACAGGTATTATTGGAAATCTGTTTTTTCAGACGTTTTGATGTGTTTGATGTACTTGGGAGATCTGAATCTGGATTGGCTCTCTAGCAATTCTTCTCGGCTGAAACAGCTTTGCATGGAATTAAATCTATCTCAGCTTATCCAGCATACCACCAGACCAAACATAAACAATCCCCCTAGATCTACTTTGATTGATCTAATTCTAACAAATAGACCATCCAAGTACCCTTAACGTAAGTACAATTTTGAGGTACTTTTACTTTACTGGAGTATTTCCAATTTTCAATACGTTTACATCTACTCCACTACATCTCAGAGGCATATATTGTACTCTAAGACTTCAAATAACTACAATTATTTGAAAACTTTAATTAGTTACTTTGCAGGTATAAATTATTATATCTTTAAACATACATTAACCACTTTAGCCCTAATTTATACCTAGGCTATTTGAAAATAGCTGATCTACAAGCTCACAACGCGTCACATAATCACATTGCAAAGCGTTGTGAGCTTGTAGTTCTGCTTTTTTCAAACATCTTTTTACTTTTACTTTAAGAACTTTAAGTATATTATGCCAATACTTTTGTACTTTTACACAAGTAACATTTTGAACACAGGCCTTTTACTTAAGTAAAATATCTGAGTGCTTCTTCCACCACTGATGACAGCAAATGAAGGCGGAGTAATTAGGTTGAGGACACACCATTGCCACACCATCAGCAAAGGAAGAAGGGGATACAAACCGAACGTGAAGGAAGAAAAGGTGGACCTACTGTAGACATTAAGGAGGAAGAGAAGGATGAATAAGGAAAGATTACAGTACACAGCTGTGCTGATAAGAGACATTCAAACGTTGAATGCTGAATAGATCAGTGGTTCTCAAGCCTTTTCATGTCAAGGAGGACACCCAAATGAATATGTATTTTGCCACGGACCCCCGTTTTGTGCGTACGAGATTGTTAGGTTGTGAGGTTGTTAAAACGTTCCAATATAAAATATTCCAATATTCCAAAGATGTTTTGAAAAGAGCTGATGCGACGCGATCTGAGCTTGTAACGTAGGTTTAAAGTGATATTATATTAACTCATTTAGCTGGGGACCCCCTGGAACCCAAAGGACCCCACTTTGAGAATCACTAAAATAGGTGGTGTGAGAAACTTTGTAATCAAGATTATATTGCTAAATTAGGCCAGGTTGTGAGACAGGAACAGTTGGTATACAGTGAGTTAACAAAAATATAGACTTGAAGAAGTGGACACTAATGTAATCAGATCTGTAATCTGATTAATACGAGTATGATAGTATGTTATAGAATTAATTATTGATTATGCTGAAGTGTGATATTAATGTGAACTGATTTTATTTGTGTATGATGATTTTGGCAAAATGACGTGTGAATTATTATTATTTTAATATATTTTAAAAAAAATCTTTAAGTACTTTGAGACTGTGTACAGCAGCACGTCTGTCTGATGTTGGTCAGACAGAGCAGTTATACCCAAACCTTTCAGGCCGGGACCCCCCAAAATAATCATATTTGAACTGGGGAACCCCCAAATTAATCACATTTGAACTGTGGACCTCTCAATATAATCATATTTGAACTGGGGACCGCCCAAAATAATCATATTTGAACTGGGGACCGCCCCAAAATAATTTGTGGACCCCCCTGGGGTCATGACCCCCAGTTCAAGAATCACTGAGATAGAGACCAACAGGCAGAAACCAACAATGAAGAAGTTGAATCAACCAGACAATTCATTAATTGGGTCTTCAACAGAGGGTCTGGGACCCCTAGGTCTCAGAGTTACTACAGGGGGGCAGGGAAAAATAGCAGACCAAGTACAGAGCCAAAGGTCAAGTTTACTAAGTATTGGTGGTTTAAGTGGTCAAACGTCTGAAAATACATATTAACATGAATCCAACATATAGAAAAGATTATGTGTAAACAAAGAAACCTTTTTTAAATTATTATTTTGAGGATTTATTAGCATTCTTTTTTGGACTTTAATGTTTGGAAGTATAATTTCTTGATGATTCCATTTTTATCATCAAAGTGATTGTATATTATCATACTAAAATAAAAATCATTTTAATAATCTCTGTTACCCGATTTAATTGCTATTTTGCTGTATGTTTCTGTATTTCCTTTAATAAATCAATTTCCTGCAGTTAAAGTATTAGACTAAATTGTATTTTTTTCATTGACATGGAAAAGCTGTGATAAGCAATGTTCTGTGCTTCACAATGACGCTGCATGTGGGAGTTAGTTATTATGTTAAAGTGACATGATAATATATTCTCTATCACAGGTTGGACTGATATGACTACATTACAGCCCCCAGCTAGTTAGAGAAACACGTGCCTACTGTACCAGAAATACGTTTAGAAAGGAGTATATGGTGTGAGTAAGTAAAACATGATGTCATGATGTTTATACTGTAGATAAGGTGTTATTCAACAGTTGCATGTGGTATCATTGGACATCTGATAAAGCAGTGAAGCACTGACCATGGTGTCACAACATATCGTTGTAGTCGGGCAGAAACCTCTTATCTCAGTCCCCCCCCGTAAATGAATGCCTACTTGATCATACAGCGTCACACAAAAGCATCACAAATAGCAGATCGACAAGCTCGCGTTTCAAGACGTTTTGAGCTTGTAGATCTGCTACTTTTGCTATTTTTTTGGTTTGACTCCTGAAAAGTAACAGTTTTGGACATAATGAGGTTTCCACCCAACAGAGACGATAATCTGTATGCGTACGCAGATGACAATGAATCAGTATGTACGGGACAAACAAGCCTATAAGATAATGTCACATCTTTAGACAGAGAAAATGTGTCCATCGAAGAAATATCGATCTATTTTAAAGTGATCGGTTCCTTTATCTGAACATCTCTCAAGTTACACTTTTTAACTCAGTGAGGCACATGCACACCATTTTTTATTTTTTTTATTTTTTTATTCACACCCACTCTTTTCAGAGCCAGGACATTCAACGTTCCCAGCTCATATCTCGTACATGTTGGAGCTCTCAGATGGTCCTTGAGTCTATTATGTTTCTGGCATGTACAGTACACTAACTTTCCACTGGACACAATTAAATGTCTCAATATTTGTGTATGAGGTAGTAGTAGGAGAGTATAAAATGCGGCTGCACGATATCTTCAGTGACTCAGTTTGCAGGATGAAGGGCTGTGAGGCTTTGCTTGTTTCACTGTTCTGTCTGTCTAGGGCTGCCGGGGCTCAAGGAGAGAGCGGACAGGTAGAGGGGAGCGAGAGCAAGGTGGCACCGGGTACCCCCTCACCGCCCGACATCTGGACGGAACTGAGAGAGCTCAGAGAGACGGTGCACAGACTGGGGGCCACCGTGGCGGTACAGCGAGAGAGGCTGAGGAGCACGGAGGACAGGCTGGCAGCCAGCGAGAGAGAAGCCAAGGAGCAGAGGACCTTACTGACCGACCTTCGGGTGCTGAGGATCTTGGTGACCTACATTCGGGGGCAGGGTGCAGGTTAGGATGGTTTTAGAGAGGCTACCATTATGCTTGTTTTGCTAAATGTGGTTCGGAAGTGACGCTTCTGTGAGCAAGGGTTGGCAAACCTTTCAGGCCGTGACCCCACGCCCAAAATAATCATATTTGAACTGGGGCCCCTCCAAAATAATCTTATCTGAACTGGGGACCCCCGCTACCCTGACAAGCACTTGGAATTTTAGGAGTTGAGGTATTACATTTAGTTTGACTCAGTTCCACAAATAGATATTGTGAAAATAGCCAAACTACTGTGAGCTTGTAGATCGGCTATTTTCAAAATGTTTGTAACATTTGACAATTTGTTATTGTGTAGTTTGTTGGTTACTTTTGGCGTAGTAATGGTTCTATTAATAGTACAAAATATTTTAGAGCTTTTAAAAAGGTCTTAAAAAGTCTGTATACACTTGTATGTTGGTTTGTTTACTGTTCAGTGAGAAAACAATGTTGCACATTAAGTTAATCATGATCTGGGGTGGGGAGGGGATGAGATGAATATGAAGCTTAACATGTGTCATAGTATAATAACATCTAACTTTCTCCTGTGATGTTCTTTCAGCGACCGCTGCCAAGTTGCGTGCCAGTGAGACGGAGGTCAGACACCTGAAGACCAGACTCAATACCAGTGAAATCCACGTTGAGGACCTTCATACCAGACTGAGCACTAGCGAGAACCGTGTGGATGACCTGAAGAAAGAAAGTGAAGGTAATTTGGACAAGGGTCATTATACTGGTCCTCATGTCACCTGAGAGAACAACTACTTTCTCTGCTGTCCGGCTTTTGTTCATCATTGATAAGAACAGCTGAATGGACCTTTAAGCTCTCAATGAGGTTGGAGGTCAAAAG
This sequence comes from Gymnoscopelus microlampas, assembly GCF_963454915.1. Lineage (NCBI taxonomy): Eukaryota > Metazoa > Chordata > Actinopteri > Myctophiformes > Myctophidae > Gymnoscopelus > Gymnoscopelus microlampas. Next base: position 12,798,688 of record NC_139950.1, read on the forward strand.
ACGGTGGAGCCTGGAGTCAGCAAAACCAGCTAACTCCCCCTTTGGTGGACTTAGCTGGTTTAGCAGAAAGTTTGAGGATCCAATGGAGTTAGCTGGTTTTGTGAGAAGCACTTTTTAATACTTTTCATTGGTTCAATATTGTTTTAATCAACACACATACGTATAAAAGGGTGTTCAATAGCACTGATTTATGGAAAAACATGCAAAAGTGTCAAAATGGAGTTAGCTGGTTTCTGCCCGACATCAACAATTTGCTATTTACAATTTAGGTATTTAGCAGACGCTCTTAATCCAGATTTACTTACTGTAAATGCATCAAATGCATAGTAATATTAATCTAGGATCACAGGTAAACCAAGAACCTATCATCAGTCCAAAAGTTATCGTATAGAAAGAATAATTAAATTAGTACATTATAATACAAATACAAATTAGTACAAACTCTACGAACTAGGATGTCAGGTCAACAAATGAACCTGGCATCTGTCTACATAACATGCTATCTAAATGACCTTTTAACCAACTACTTATAAATGCTGCCGATAGCCCTTTTTACATATACAATTTCCACTTAGCAACACAGTACTGGCATCCTGTTTTATTTTAAGATAAAAACCTTCAAAGAAATCATACTTGAATGCAGCTTTAAATGATCTATAGCCTTATATCTCAGAATGCCTGTCGCACTCTTATTGAACTTAGATCCTATAGACCAGTTAGTTCTAAAACGTTTTAGCTCAAGACTCAAAAGAGAAATCAGATGTTTGCCCGGGTCCCAAACTAGTGAAAATAGCAGATCTACAAGCTCACAACACGGCGCCGTGTTGTGAGCTTGTAGATCTGCTATTTTCACTACTTCTTAAACTTTTTTTATTTTATTTATGAAAATTATTTGATTGGAAGCGACCCAAACATGGGTCCCGACCCACTGTTTGGGAAATAGTGCTATAGACTTATTGTCATTCCAGTAGCAGCACTCACATACTGTTCTATGCTTCCAAGTCATGGGAAATCCTGACAGTAATATTCAGGGGTCTTCAACAGGGGGTCTGGGACCCCTAGGGGGTCCTCAGGGTTACTACAGGGGGTCACCAATTCTTTGTATTAGGATAAAAAAGAAATAACATTAACCACTTTAGAGAACTTTAGCCAAAAATAGCAGATCTACAATCTCCTGAGCTTGTAGATTGGCTATTTTCGGCAAAGAGGTTTGGTGTAGAGGAGAAAAAAGAGCAGACCAAGTACAGACTGAAAGGTCAAGTTTACTAAGTATTGATAGTTTAAATCCACATCAACATGAATCCAACATACACTGATGATAGTGCTGTCAAACAAGTCTACTGTATGAGGCTATGAAATCTATGAAAAAGTTTAATCTACAACACAATTGTATACAATATGTGGGGGTCCCTGCTTCATCTCTCTCTAAGCTAAAGTGTCCATGGGATGAAAAACGTAAAATGTTGAAGACCCCTTTTCAATGGATTACAGTAGTGACTGTTTGGTTTTACGGCTTTGTCTTGTTGAGGCTGATAGATGGATGTATAAGCTGATGTACTGGAAGACAACACTTGATGTATTAATAGCATAATACATCATGGCTGTACCTCCCTATTTCAACTTTTTTCATTTTTTTTAATGCCCTACTACTTCATCAAACAAGAGTGTCGCACAAACGTAGGGAAAAAAGGTGCGACACGTTGTGAGCTTGTAGATCGGCTATTTTACCTACTTTCAATAGCTTTTAAAATAATAATAGAAAAGGAACGGTTTTGGACATACATGGTTTCCACCATGTACGACAGCAACGATATGCTTTTATAATAATATAAAAACTTGATCATTCTCCATGTGTTGACAGACAGACCAAAGGTGGCCTTCTCTGCTGGCTTGAGTGACAGAACAGTTGGACCATTCGATGATACAACCACCCTGGTCTACAAGAAGGTCTTCACTAACATCGGCAATGCGTACAATTCATCTACAGGTAGGTGGTGATTAATGTAACACGTTAATTAACTTAACTCTCACCAACTAATTACACAACTTACTATTCATCAGGATATCAGACATAATCAGACAGTGTGTTTCACATTGAAAACAACAGGCAGTATCAGACGAGAGAACTTTAATGTCTTTGGGTTTAAGTAACAGCATTTTAAAAGTGTCATCATGATCAAAGCATGACCTTTTTGTTGAAAACAATATGGTAGGGTTCATTTACACAGTTGTATTCAGAGTGTGTGTGTGTGTGTGTGTGCGTGCGTGCGTGCGTGTATTAACTTACGTACTATACTTGGAGCCAAACGTCCCCACAAGTACTAGAATGTGAGAATTCAACATTGTGAGGACCATTTTCCTGGTCGTCGCAAGATAATGTTTGGTTTATGGTTAAAACAGATTTCTAGAGTTAGGAAAAGATTCAGGTTGGGGTAATTCTTAGGATTAGGCATTTAGAGGTTAGGTTTAGGTGCTAGGGTTGGAGTTTTGCCTGATGTATAGGCCTACTTATAGTTGTATCAGTTAAAATGGCATTCATAAATTGACGTCCTAAAATGTTGATGTCCTCACAAGTGGGCTATAGTAATACGTGTGTGTGTGTGTGTGTGTGTGTGTGTGTGTGTGTGTGTGTGTGTGTGTGTGTGTGTGTGTGTGTGTGTGTGTGTGTGTGTGTGTGTGTGTGTGTGTGTGTGTGTGTTATGCCCCAGTCTAGGGGTGCCTAGGCAGTGGCACTACATGAATATGTTCCCGCCTTCCCCAACTCCCAAGTAGCCACACAAACAAAGGGTTGAAGTGCAAAAATATAACAATGGTTATTTACAAATGTATAAAGTAATAACAAAAGAGTAACATAAACTGGGGTCATAAGGGTGTAGAAGTCACTGAGGAACTAAAGTAACAAACCAAAAGAACTAACTGAAAAGTAATATCTCTTACCTATCAAAAGAACCAATAATACAATAGCGTACCTTCCTATCAAGCAAGAGAAACAATCACCTCAGGATCAACTTATATCAACTGAAAATAACTTGGGTCAAATCATAGAACTCATAAGTAAGAAAACATAAGGTGTGGTGGCCAGTTGCAAG
>NC_139950.1:12804276-12921776 GCF_963454915.1 Gymnoscopelus microlampas
TGAGACATTTATATATTGTGGTCAGGTAGGACACCTACAGTACTGGTTGACAAGGCATACTGGTTGATAAGGTCAAATCACTATGTATCCTCTGGCCAAACATGTTATAGCTCAACAGTAATTTCAGCTCCTGTGGGGGACCGCGGTATGAATCCTGGAGAGGACATAAAAGTTACTGCTTGCAGCTTTAACCATTTAAAAAAAGCTTGCAAACGTAATGTCATTTAGACACGTTGATTCAGCTGATGGTAAAATGTTTTAATGTCAAGGACCCCCATAACTCTGGGAGTGTAACACATGGAACCAAATGGACTCCTAAGGGTCCATTTGGTTCCATTTGTTACACTCTCAGAGTTACAGACATGTAAAGGTCCATTTGGAACGCCCTCAAGGGTCCCTAGACCCCACTTTTAGAACCACAGGTTTATCGTTAACAGGACATGTACATCCGTTGTTGAGACAGAACTACCTCTACATCAGCTTAGGAGGTAGATTCACCATGAATGAGACAGAACTACCTCTACACGCGCCAGAATGAATAGTACACCACTGTAGGAGGTAGATTCACCATGAATACATTTGGCAGGAAGATAAATCACTATTGACTGATCGACTCAGATTGAGGATCAAATACTGTGAATGGGATTCACCTGCAACTCAAGTACCAACGCAAGGTCACAATTTCATCTGATCAATTATGAAAAGGGGGAGTTTAAAAAAAAAAGTATCCTTTAAAGATAGGGTAAGTGATTTTCTTTCGTTCAAATAAATGTTAAATAGCATTGTACTGCTATAGAGTGTTTGAGGAGTCTCCATGTCTCTCCAGCTCTTTATTAAACAGAAAAGGCATTTTCCGGTCAGGATACCGACCGGAAGGGTCTAACTACCCTGTCGAGGTGCATTTCTCATTAATGAGACACTCCCCACTGATTATCCTTTGCTTAAATAATGACTGCTATTCTGCACTTATATAAAACTTGATTTTCAGGAAGCTGCGCGGCCTGAAAATCCAGCCCTATATTGCGCAGATCAGAGCAATGGTAACCAAGTTATGGCCATTTGATGTGTTAAACACTGTAGTGGGCCATATGTGTGCAATATAGTTTTTTTTATCATGGCACACCCCTGAACAGCTTTTGTGCCAAGTTTGGTGCAGATCGGATCCACTAGGCATTTTTAATATAGGAGATTAATCGTTCATTGTTCTTTATTAAATAGTGAGTGTTGTTATGCACTCATATAAAATGTGTAGAGTGATATTAAACAGTGGCAACCTATGGTTTGTGTCATTCTTGACGTGTGTGTGTGTGTGTGTGTGTGTGTGTGTGTGTGTGTGTGTGTGTGCGCGTGTGTGTGCGTGTGTGACAATGCATGCTTATTTTGACAGGTTGTTTTGACAGATTATCTACAACATTGATTGTTGGTCCAGGAACGATTAAAAATAATTAACTAAAATCATTCCTGTTGAGGTGGGTGTGTTTGAAAATTCTTAAGATGCCAGCAACAGCGAGCGGAAGAATCTTGGCACATAAAGTACAATGATGATGAATAGTGACAGAAGTGACAGCATAATAACTGTTACACAATGGGACATCATATTCTGGCCCTGGTTCATAGAGTTCTCCTTAAAGGGATAGTTCACGGTATTAAATGTTTTCTATGAAGTACTCACCCCATGGCATGAAGCCTTGAATTCATGGACATGTATTTCATTTGTGTTGCTTTCCTGAACTTAAATGCCAATATTTAATTGTATATAGCTTGTAGATCTGCTACTTTTGCCGTTTTTGAATTTGAATAGTGAAAAGTAACAGTTTTGGTTGAGGTTTCCACCCAACAGAGACAATATGATGTAAAGTTTGCACCCACTCACCTTTGCAGCTAAGTGGCCCTTTGTTGGGATAAAAACGCTGTCTTGTACTGATATAAGACTTCATTATTGAAATCCCAAACACAGTAGACTTTAGAATGCCTTCCAGTCTCCAAGGTTTTCTTCAGAATTGCTAAAAACTTAACCATGACATCCCAATTGTTGTGATGTGTTGTGAGCTTGTAGATCGTCTTAGGCCTATGTATATCTGGTAAAATTACATTTTTCATTTATGTCCGTGGTAAAAAATGCAATATTTATGAAAATGTCCATCACAAGCTTGATACTGAATAGAAGGTACGTGAACGACTTGAATCCTTACAATGCCGTTGTAAAGTAGGCTACTGACGTCTGTTTTCAGCGGCCCAAAGCAGTGCTGAACCATAGCAGCAGGAGATCAGGGGCTGTGTTGTGAGCTTGTAGATCGGCTATTTTCAGAGCGTGACACCCAAGCGCAGCCAAGCATAAAATGACTTGTCTTAGTTCTACTGGATCTATTCTCCTCTATCCCCTCCCTAACATTTGAGTCTATAGTTTTTATTTGTTGACAAAATTGGCAATATATTTGGTCATAGTTTTAGTCATCATAGTTTAGTTTTTATGTATTTTTTGTTTAGTTTTCGTCAGTGAAAAAAGGTAGCTGACGAAAATGATTTCTTCATAGTTTTAGTCGACGAAGTGAACACTGATATGTACAGTACTTGGTTTATTTCCATCTCTGCTAAAGTCACACCCTGTGGAGTTTGACTGGAATGAATGGTGAAAGCATAGCATAGACGACACTAATACTCATGGATTAAAGTCCTCAGTCGCCACTACTGATTTCAGATATTTAGAATCTTGGCTTTCTTTAAAGCAAGGGTAGGCAACCTTAGGCCAAGCCAACATTGGCACAGAGGTGTGCCAACATTGGCACAGAGGAGGGTACTCACTCATAAGTGTGTTTTAAATTTGAATTTAGTAAATTTAGTACATTTAAATTTAGTCAATTAAATTAGTGCTAGGTATACTCTTAGTTGCTTGTTTTAGAAGAGAATGCACTTCTGGTGATTAGTAGTTTCCTTGCCTACCTATGTTGAATGTACTTATTAGACCCTCCAGAAAAACATGATTATGCGATCGCATAATTTACCGCATAATCAGCAAAATGGTGCATAATTATGCGGGGGTAATCTTTTTTCAAAAAGGCCATATCGCATCGCATAGCATAATATGCACATCGCATAATATGCTCATCGCATAGCATCGCATAATAGGCGCATCGCATAGCATTGCATAATATGTGCATCGCATCGCATAATATGTGCATCGCATCACATAATATGCGAAATATGCGCCACATATTTTCGCATATTTTGCATCTTTCGCAATCAAAATCCGTTGGCAATATTTTTTTTTATGTGGTGTCAAAATTAAACGTAATGTTGATATAGGGTAACGCACACCCTCTCATGTAGGCTAATATTGCTTAATTAGCATTGTATGCTGTGAACAGTGGCGGCAGGTGCAATGTTTCAAAGGCGTTCCAAAGACCAGTTAATCATTTGAAAAACGCGAAGAAAACTGACAGCGATATAAGACAACACCCTGTGAACTTTGATCGGAGCCTGAGGCGGATTTATGAGACAAAGAGCCCCCGGCGTAGTTATTGTATGTTGATGGTTTAATGTTGTTGTTGAAATCCTCACGCTCACACACACACACACACACACACTTATGTCCACACAAAGGAGAGCATACAAGGACACAAATATTAAAGGTGCAGTAAGATTACATTCACAAAATCGGTGCGCACGCACGCACGCGCGCACACACACACACACACACACACACACACACACACACACACACACACACACACACACACACACACACACACACACACACACACACACACACACACACACACACACACACACACACACACACACACACACACACACACACACACACACACACACACACACACACACCTCAATGCTTGCAACAAAGGAGAGAGCCTACACTGGTTTAAAGTAGAACATTTATGTTTATTAAACTTACGTCAAATGATTACTGAAAATGTACAAAGGTCAGTGTCAGTAATCAATAGTGTATGTATGCACTGTGAAGTGGTGGATGCAAAGATAAAGCAAAACAAACAAATCAAATGCAGTGGGCCATGCGGCTGCAGGGTGGCTGGGCAGAGAAATATTCAAGCCAGAGCAGCCTGTTAAATAGAGGAGAAGGCCAGAAAGCCACTCCCTTCTCAGATGGCCACCATTACACTGATGGGCCCCAAACTGGACAGTGCAGGGAAACAGACAGAAATGAGCAATTAGGCAATCACCCAATTATACAGAGAGAGAGAGAGAGAGAGAGAGAGAGAGAGAGAGAGAGAGAGAGAGAGAGAGAGAGAGAGAGAGAGAGAGAGAGAGAGAGAGAGAGAGAGAGAGAGAGAGAGAGAGAGAGAGAGAGAGAGAGAGAGACACAGATATCAAGGGCTTTCTATGGCATCTAAATATTAGCCTCCATGAGTGTCCTTCTTATGGAGGCTAGAAATTGGGCCTCTTGCTTACTTCCTTCACACGTTTTACCAATTATACTACTTAAGGCTCTGTTAAGGGTTTCACCAACAAGTCGACTAGTCGACTATAACCACTAGCCGACACTCTGGCGGTAGTCAAACTAGTCAACGATTAAAAAAATATATTAGTATAACTATTACTATTTACTTTTTTAAATAAATCTGGCCAGTATATCTACAGCAGATATGCAGCTGTGGGCCCTGAAACAATGCTCTCTCAATACATCCATGGGTAATCGTTGTCAAACAAATCATAGGTGTGATAGTGATGTTGTGCCTTCAGTGTGGAGCTCTCAAACAGCAGACATGTGTTACTAAAACCCTTTAGGTGTAGGGATAGGAGTTTGTAACATAAAAACATGAAAGATAAGTGACCAGGCTGGTGAGCATGAGGTACAAATAAGGGTGATCACACAAGGTTTTACAGGTGCAAAGGGGTGCTTTAGTGATCCTCCTTTAGTATTTACATTATTTACAGGTCATAAACAAAAACAAGCCACTACCAAAACAACAAAAGAAGCAACCAGGAAAACATAGATGGACTAACTAACTAACTAACTAACTAACTAACTAGCTTTGGTCATACATTGTTGCCTTGCTCAAAATAAATCCTTAATATTTTTTCATCAAAGACGGAGTGCGTTGGAATTATTTTCTTTGCATGTCTGCAATCCACACCATTTGGGAGTTAAGTAGTACTAGTTTGAACAACCTTTTTGGTTATATGTTCTTACCTGTGTCACTAAAGAACACCTGTCTATAGAGCAATTTATCCCTGCAGCGCTTCTCTTTCTCTTTTTTAACCAAGTCTATTCCATGTTTGGGATTTCAATATTGGGTCTTATCAGTACAGACAGTGCTTCCATCGCACATTACATGAGCAAAAGGGCCACTTATAGCTGCAAAGGTGAGTGCAGTGCGTGTATAATACATCATAATTATGGCTTAGGGTTGCTGGCATTTCAAAGGACTGTGTTAGTTGAGGACAGGAGGAGATCAAGTTCTACCAGCTGTTTGTTTGTTTGGCAAGGTAGCATCAATAGTTGTGGTTTCCATTAGCGTCAAACAGGTATAGATGTTGATTAACAATGATGTCAATTGAACAATGAAAAAAAGAAACTTCAGAGTCAAAACTAATATGTACATGATGAGTGATTAACAAAAAGCGTGACAGGATCTAAAGGAATGCAGTGTCACAATAGTTGTATGCAAAGAGAGAGAGAGAGAGAGAGAGAGAGAGAGAGAGAGAGAGAGAGAGAGAGAGAGAGAGAGAGAGAGAGAGAGAGAGAGAGAGAGAGAGATCCAACATACACAAGTAATAGCAATAACAATAATAATACATCTAATAGTGTAAGCTAGTATATAATGATATAATATAATAGTATACTGTTGCAGTAATGTTAGATCTGTCAGGTGTTGAGGCTTTGGATCAAGGATTTCCATGGGTTATGATTGTGGAGTGTTATTATACAGTAGTTGCTATTGTTATTTTTGGACACTTTGAAATACTTTCTCTCAACTGAAAAAAAATCATCTTTAGTTCCTTCTGAAGAATCTGAACAGATTGCGATCTGTTTCTGCACCATTCTCACTGTGGTCACTCACATACCGTTGGCTTTAATTGTTTCATCGTCTGACCACACCTCATACACTCCATTCACCTGTTGTCTTAAAAAAAGAAGAAGAATAAATGTTTTTCTCTAACAAAGGATTGAAGGCACTGTAGTGTTCTATATCCCAAAATATGAATATACAAACTCTCTGAGACAGGACTACCTTTTTTTTTTACTTGTGAAGTTCCAATAATCAAGTAACACCTGTGTGTGTTAATCACGTACACCTGTGAAATATATCCTGGTACATGTTCTCTAAACTAGAGGTTCGGGTTCGAGCTTAAGTGTCCTCCTTCTATACACACACACACACACACACACACACACACACACACACACACACACACACACACACACACACACACACACACACACACACACACACACACACACACACACACACACACTGATATGCAAGACATGTAAAAGCTGAACAAATCAAATAAAGCACTGGTGTCAGTAATGTAAAACATTCTTTCTCTGCTGTGCTCAGGCCTGTTTAGTTATAAAGTAAGAAAATACGCTGATGAAATACTGTACCCTCCGTCTTTTCCTGTCACTTTCCAGATGCGATGCAAACGTTGAATGGACTGCTGTGTGTGTGCGTGCGTGCGTGCATGCGTGCGTGCGTGTGCGTGTGTTCCTAGTGTGTGTGTGTGTGTGTGTGTGTGTGTGTGTGTGTGTGTGTGTGTGTGTGTGTGTGTGTGTGTGTGTGTTCCTAATGACGTAGTGGTGCGGGCAGATCACAGGGGCAGGCAGACAGAGTTAAAAAGGCAAAAACTAAAGACACAAATCTATCTGCTTTTGATACATTTGTGCGTACAGTACGTTACAGGGAATGTTGCCGGTGTAATTAATTTGCACTGATAAGATAATACAAACTGTGTCTCGGAACCCATGCACACGCTCTGGGTGCGCGTGCATGCGTCCCCTTCGGTTCTAAAATGCTCTCTGCATCCCTGAGGGACGTGAGGGACTCGACCCTGCAACCGACCCGGCCGTAACTTGCTCCTCCAAGGGAGATAGCTCTCTTGGCGTTGCTTATTACCTGCCGGTCTGCTGAGCTGGAGACCGGGGTTGGATTCCAGCTCGGAGTGCGAAACGTTACAATAGATACAATAAGTTGCACTGAACCCTCTCCTTCTAAGATGATAAACATCACCATTGAGAAATGTACAATACTATTCCAACTAAAATCACTAAAATAACTTTACTCTTCAATAATCCTAGTTTCAATAACACAACTGAATACTGAATATCCTTATCATATGAACTGAAAATGATTATGACTCAAAACAATGGACACTACAAGCACATATTGCTATTTTCAGGGAATGATAGCAGCTAGAAAACATTACTTCTAGCTGTCTTGTTGTCCTCACCTGACCCACATACAATACCATACATCTCCTGCAACATATTAATGAACAATGTCATTCCAACACTTTAGAAAGACACCAAAATCATTCCCTTTTTTAAATTAGATCGTGAATATTTACAATATGTATTAGGCTACCTAATTATAATGAAATAAATATACTATCCTTTTTTCAAAAAAAAGAAAAGAAAAGTGCAAAGTCTTTCCACGTTTGTCTGTGTACAGACATGTTGATGAGCCCTGCTTCTAGGGCTTCTATCATCCTAAATGAACCTACATTTAGCATGAACCCTGAACAAAAAAGGTAATTCCGTCTGCAAAGTAGCCTACTTAAGCCAAAAAAACAATTAACTAGTCTAGCAGAGAGACGTAAGTTAGGCTAAACAAACAATGTAACAATTAATGCATATTTCCATGCAAGTGACTCACAGCTTACATGTATGTCCCTCATGCACATGTCAGGGGTGATTGACAGTCCTTATTGTACTTTGTCTATACGGGAGGAAAAAGCTTTGCACGCTAACTCCTGCAGCGATGGGCAGAGCTGTGTCGGGAGATCAAAGAGAGAGATGCATGATGTCCCCTTTATTAAGTATACCTGGCAGGCTTTTAAATAGACAAAATCTATTTATCTAACATAAATACAGATAATTTTATTCATGATGTTGTTTCAGTGGACTGGAATAGGTTTCAGTTGATTCCTTTTGTTGAGGATGCCTCGAACTTTCTTTTAGATGAATTTGTGAGAGTTATTGATAAACATGCCCCTTGGAAAACAGTAAGAGTTAAAGGTAGACATTTACCATGGATCAATTCAGATCTCATAGGTCTCTTTAAACGTAGAGATACGGCTTGGGAAAAATACAGATCTACTCGGGACCCAGTCGACTGGGACTCTTACAAACATTTGAGAAATATTTGTAAGACACAGACCAGAAATGCCAAGGCTAATTTTCATAGGAATGGACTTTCACAAGATTTCAAAAATCCAAAACAGTTTTGGAATAAGTTGAATAGTATTCTTAATCCAAGGAAAAACTCTGTTCCGCAGATTCGTGTAAATGATGAAGTTGTCCATGACCCTGCTCTGATCTCTGATGTGTTTAATCGTTATTTTTCTTCTGTTAGTAATTCTTATTCTTTTGATTCTCCTTATTTAAATAATCATGTTAGTAGTCCTATTAATGGTTCATTTGCATTTAGACGAATTTTACCTACGGAAATTTCACAAGTTATTTCAGATCTTAAGGTTGGATGTGCCTCTGGTCCAGATGGATTAGAGGCCAAGTTTATTAAATTAGCTTCTCAAGTTCTCATTTTCCCCCTTGCCGATTTATTTAATTTGTCCCTATCTACTTATCAACTTCCATCAATCTGGAAATGTGCAAAGGTCACTCCACTCTTTAAAGGTGGTGATCCTTTAGAGGTTAATAATTATAGACCTATTTCTATTATCTGTGCAACGGCAAAAATATTTGAGAAGCTCATCTTTAATCAATTATCTCAATATATTAATGATCTCAATATTTTATCCCCATTTCAGTCAGGTTTCCGTTCCAATTTTTCCACTACTACTGCTCTTGTTAAATTTTCAGATGATGTATACTCCGCTTTAGATAAGGGTAAATTATTAGGTTCTATTTTTATTGATTTAACTAAGGCTTTTGATTTAGTTGATCATTATCTTCTTTTGGATAAACTTTATGATTTTGGTCTTTCTCGTCAGGCATTACTTTGGTTTAGTTCTTACCTTCATAATCGTCGTCAGTGTGTTTCTTTTAACAATGTTAGATCGGATTTCTTGGTGGTAGAAAAGGGTGTTCCACAAGGATCAATCTTAGGTCCTTTACTTTTTTCCATTTTTATTAATGATCTTCCCAAAATATGTACAAATTGCTCCATACAGTTATATGCTGATGACACAGCTATCTATACATCTGATTGTGATATACATAAAATTCAAAGCTCCTTACAAACGGAGTTTAATTTGGTTCAAAAATGGCTTTTAAATAATAATCTTATATTAAACAAGCAGAAGTCGTGCAGCATGGTGTTTGGTACTCGGTACTTTCTTAACCGTACATCCTCTGAATTATCTATTTGTTTTACAGATGGCTCTCCCCTTAAAACAGTGGAAACATTCAAATACTTAGGACTTTGGTTAGATTCTGAATTTTCTTTTAAGCCCCATATCGATTCTGTTAGGAGTAAAGTAAATAATGGTCTCAGATTAATGTATAGATCAATAAACTGTTTTACTTTTCAAATAAGAAAACATATTGTTCAGCAGCTTCTACTTCCTATCATTGACTATTGTGACATCCTTTATCAGAACACCTCTGGGACACATCTTCATTCGTTAAATGTAGTTTACAATAATATATGTAGATTTGTACTCAGGTGTCCTTACAGTACACATCATTGTGTTCTGTATGATACGTTAAACTGGTTATCTCCTCAGGATAGGAGACATTTTCATTGGTTGCTTTTTGTTTTTAAATGTATTTACTTTAATTATCCTTCTTATCTGAAAGATCTTTTACGTCCGTGCAATTCAAGATACCCTTTAAGACATACTCAACAACCTGCTTTTGAAGTACCTGTCGGTATAAACAAAGAAATTGGGAGACGTTCGTTTAAGTTTAAAGCACCTTCTGATTGGAACAATTTATCCACTTTACTTAGATCAATTATTTCTTTTTCTGTTTTCAAAATAACTCTGCTTGATTCCTTAAAATCTAACTGTTCTTGCTTTTGATTTATTTTATTTTATTTATTATTATTATTATTTTTTCATAATTGATTGTTTTATTATTATTTTATTTGATTTTTTAATTTGTATTTGTATTATTATTATTTTGATTACTATTATTTTTATTATGGCGTAACAGATGTAGACTGGTCTGGGATGGTGTGAGAGCCCTATATGTGTATGTTTTGTTGTTGTTGAATGTTACGTGATTGTTTTGTATCAATGTTTGTGTGTTGTGCCTGAGGACCCCCTGGAAGACGAGATGCTGCATCTCAAGGGGTTTATCCTCCAATAAAATTTTCAAATCAAAAAAATTTACAATAATGCCAATAAAGTTTTGGCACTGAAGCTACGGAGCGTGCGGCTACTTTGATCTCCTCTAAGTTCTTCAGTCTTACCCGGCACCTCAAAAGGACTGGTGTGTGACATGCGTTGCTACCTCGATAACATGAAACAAAAACAATAACTGGCCTTAACTGGTGGAAACGAGCAAACTGGCACCGATAAATAAGTCACAAGACTTTGATCAGAGTGAATAGTGAAGGCACGAGTAAGAAAACATTAATAATACTGTCACTGATGCTTTCATCAACGATGACCATGACGAAACAATTGAGTTTAGTTTAGTTGACGAGACGGTGACGACCTAAACATAGCTCTTTGATGACAAAAAACATAACGAGATGTATATGATGATTTTGTTGACGAGACGGGACACAGAGGTTATTGGGTGGTCTATCTGACTTTCAAAATGCATGTCATTTCCCCCAATTGTGGTCATCCCTATAGGGCATAGCAGTGGCGGCCATTTTGTGGCGCCAAAAAATAATTTATATCCATTGTTATTATAAATTATTAACTATAATCCAAAATAGTCCAAAACACAGCTCATAATGATTTATTATGGACAGACTTTTGATATCATTTTGCTAATAATTCGGGTCTCGGATTAATTCCATTCATCAAAGAATTTCTTCATTTTTGGATTCTGGATTAACCGTTAAGGAATATTATACAAACTAAAACTCTCCGCAAGTCAAAGACACCACCATAGGTAAACGATAGAAATAATCATTTCTTGGGTGATCCTCTCCTTTAAGAGGGGCAGCTTGCCATCACTCCACTGCAAGTAATGTGCCAGAGTCGTATTTAAGTACCTGAGACTTTTTCTGTTGTACAATCATTACTGTTACTATCTATGTAAGATAACGCTTTGTATGAAAATCCACATTTTTTATATATCTATATCATTTAATTGTAACTAAATGTCTGATATTTGTAACAAACCAAACCAAAAGTATTATTCTGCCATGTTAAATCCTTTTATATTCATATCAATGCAATCTGTATTCATTTAAACAAATGTCATTGCATTCATTCTTGTTGAAACAGTGGTGTAGAAGTAAACCTGGAGGAATAGACCCCTTAACAGACGACGTCACACTGATGAGAACCAGTATGCGTGCAACCAGTATGCGTGCAATGAAACCCATTCTATCAGCTCTCGCTAGGACGCGCCTCACTAGCCAACACACAAGAGGGGGTTGGGGTGTGCTGAAACCAGCGCACCCCAAAACAACAGGTTGGAAATTGATTGCGTGAAACAATCACCTGTGCGTCCAGTCTAAATGTTAGTAAACAAATAATTGGTCTATGGGTCACATTTTAACACAACACACCATACTGTAAATGACACAGATGTACAGCTAGGGCTGATGAAAATCATGACAATCATAGAACAGTAAATGACACAGATTTGCAGTGACGTAAAATAATAACAATTGCTCTGCCTGCCTGCAAAGCAATGGCCGAGGCAGTTGGAAGTATGTGGAAATAGATATCAAACATTGCAAGATGGGAAGTAACAAGAGGAGGAAGACAAATACAGGAGGGTGGATCAGCACTTTCTGGACCTAAATGTTCATTAAACCATTACACCCCCCTTTATACTCATTGTACACACACACATTGTAAATGCTAATAACCCCCCCCCCCATGCATCCCGCCTGCATCCCTCCACTAGCTCCCAACATCCCCAAGAGAAAAGTGTGAGCTTGTAGATCTGTTATTGCAGAGCTGAGTTGTCTAGCATTTCTGCATTTTAGTTTTTTCATGTCATATGAAAGCAGAAAGTCCTGGCAAAATAATGATGTATTGGTTAATTAGATTGAGCAAATCGTTTTGAAACTACAGCTTAGAACATAATGCACAACACTTGAATGGCTCACATTCAGAGATAGTTTTTACATGTCGATTTAAGCTCTGACATTAGTGTCAGACATACTCTAGTATGTGAAGAGTCTTGCTGTGCCATTAACTCATTTTGGACCAAAACATATTTTTGTGATTTTTTTCCTGCTTCCTTAACATCTTGCGAGAAGACTCAAAAATCGTCATCATCAATATAGAGCCCTGGGGGACATAGTATAGAGCCCTGGGGGACACCCATCAACTATGCAGGCTACTGTATAGGGTTGAAGGGGTTAAATTAATAGTTGCACCATCTATCATATCTGGGTGTTTGCTTGTCTGCCTGTCAACAAAATAATTTGACTGACAGACGCCCACGCACGTACATATGCAAACACACACCCGTTTTCATTCACGGTGGTGGCTATTATTATTGTCTCCTTGCTTTTGATGCATTTTACTTAACCTTTGTCAACAAGTTGCCGATCATCTGTGTCCACCCAGATTCCAATAACTCGGAAAAGACAAGATTCATGGAATCCTTAAGCCCTTTTATAATACTAGATTTTCAGGCCGCTACGCATGCCTTCAAATCTAGTCCTAAAGTCAACAAGTTATGGCCATTTCAAGTGTTAAACTCTGCTGTAGTGCCCCACATGTGTTCAATTTCGTTTTTTTATCTAACTACTTTCATGGCAGACCCCTGGTAAGGCATGAAAGTCCAAAAGGAAAAACTGTGGCCACACTTTCAGAAACGGCAAACATGCCGAGCCTGGGACCTAATAATTCAGCTATAAATGCGTCAACTGAAAAGTGATAAAAATTGGTTGAATTTGTATCATGTCTATAATATGCATACAAGCAATAGATCGTTTGATATATTTTTCATTTAATTTTAAATGTGTTGACAAATGTTGGGCACATATTTTATTTGTGGTTTGGCACTATCGTAATTGATTTGGCATGAAGAATAAGGCATTCTAATGACATCCGCAAGCTTTGGTCCCATGTAAGTCTGCCTCCAAGCAGACATGAGAAAGAGCGGGCTTCCGCCCAAATTCACTGAAAAAAAAGGATTGATGAATCTTATTCGTAACGTGGCAATTTGCGTACATTCCTTTACGCACAAAATCTGGGCATGAACTTGTTTAGTGAATCGTGCCCATTCTCTCTTTCTTTTCTTAAAGGTTTGGGTTCTGAGCTACAGATTGGGATCTGAGCCAGCACATTGTAAAGAGGTAGTTCCTTTTGGAGGTTGGTGAGTATATAAGACAGCTGTCCTGTATCAATCATCATTGAGGTCCAGGATGGAGGCTTGCAGAGCGTTGCTGCTTTTCCTCTTCTGCCTGAGTGAGGCTGAGGCCATGCCAGCTGACGTCCAGTTCCAGCTGAGCCTCAACCATCATGAGAACCAAGGAACGGCGTTGGAGCTGAGCTTCGACCACCACGAGAACCAAGGAACGGCGTTGGAGCTGACCGTCGGCCATCACGAGAACCACGGTACGGCAAAGGAAAGGACAGGTAAGGATGAATGAGATGCTGATGCTTGTACAAAACGTGATTTAACCACTTAACCACCCTATACTTCATTTTACAACGAATAGCAAAAATTAGCTCACAACCAAGACAAAACAAAAAGCTAAAAATCAAGATTATTATAGTTTTTTTAATTAGTTTTTTTTTTCAATTTTGTTTTGACTTTATGTTTTCAATTTTAATTTAGTTTTAAAGCTGCACTATGCAACTTTACTTTTCTACCCC
This sequence comes from Gymnoscopelus microlampas, assembly GCF_963454915.1. NCBI lineage: Eukaryota > Metazoa > Chordata > Actinopteri > Myctophiformes > Myctophidae > Gymnoscopelus > Gymnoscopelus microlampas. The sequence continues at coordinate 12,818,407 of NC_139950.1, forward strand.
GGATTTGAACCCGGTTTTCTGTGGCAAGTGCAGATTTTTTTTTAACATTATGAGCTAATAAATTGAATCATGACCATCAGGTAAAAATTTGTTTCAGATCCTGTGTCTAGGTGAGACATGACATTTGACACGATCAAATATCTCAATAGAAGAGCAAAATTACTTTTATTCATTAAAACAATTGTTACATAGTTTTCATTTGTTTATATATTGGCTTAATGATATTTTAGATTGTTTTAGTTTTAATGTTAGTTTTGTATTGTCATATGACGTATTTTACAGTGATGAGATTCGAAAAGGTAAGAAAGATATTGTTTAATAAAAAAACATTCTATTAAAAATGCATTCACAGCAAAATGGGAAAAAATAGCAGAGTTAGAACCTAGAAGGTATATGTTATATCCATCCACAATATTGGACTGATAGTTAAAGCGGTTCTATGTGACTTTTTTAATTAATACAATATCATTTTGTCCAATCTGTACGGTAGTGTGTGTTTATAAAACAATATAACTGTACTTATCGTTGCTGTCCGGCAGAAACCTGCTAACTCCATTTATTTCCACAAATCAGGGCCATTGAACACCCTTTACGTCTGTGTGTTGGTAAAAAAAAAATTTGAACCAATGAAAAACATTAAAAAGCGCTTCTGACAAAACCAGCTAACTCCATTGGATCCTCAAACCTTCTGCTAAACCAGCTAACTCCATTGGATCCTCAAACTTTCTGCTAAACCGGCTAACTCACACACACACACACACACACACACACACACACACACACACACACACACACACACACACACACACACACACACACACACACACACACACACACACACACACACACACACACACACACACACACAAAACAAGATTGAAAAAGAGAGCTTTTACAAGTTGTAAAGGTACAGGCTGAATTATATATTTTTAATATTTAACTTGATAATGTATCTTTCAGAAAACGACACCACATTGAATGCAAGTAAGACGGAGCTGGAAGGAGGTGGAGGATGTTCAGGTAAGAGAGAAACTGGGTCAAACCCCAAAATATGACTGGATGTTATATCCTTGCTGTCGGGCATAAACATATCCATATTCTAACTTTTTGTGTTTTTTCGTAAATGAATGCCCTAAGTGATCATACTACAGCATCACAAAAAGCATTGATACTTTTGAATTTTAATCCTGAAAATGAACCATATTGGACTTAGACACGATAGGTATCGTGAGATACAGGGCCCTTTTTTGTGCGTCCTAGTTAAGTCTTAGTTTTAACTTAGCACCTGGAGGCGTGGTCAACTCTGTTTTGCTATTTTGAGGACGATAAAATGCGGTGTGACGCGTTGTGAGCTTACTGATGAGATCTTTTTTTCGGCAGCATAAGCGGGTGCAATACGTTAGTCCGACAGCGCATTCCTCCGACAGCGCATTGCTCCGACATTAAACAGTAAACCCGAACCAAACCCGCACCCTAACCCTAACCGCACGCGGATGCCACATAGTCGGAGAAAAGGTCTGTCGGATTAACGCATGCCTCCCGCATAAGCAGGGGGGCCAGTGAAAGTGAAAGTGCATGAGCATTTGGAAAGAGAAAACCCTACTTTGTTTCATGACACTTCTGCAGGCAAGACAGCAGTATTTTTAGTTTATTTCATAGAATTAATGAAGGAATAAGTATTGTAAATGCCGCCTAAATTGTAAGTGAAGCATGATTGGATGGATTGATACAGGGTGAGTAGGACTGCCTATCATGCATGCATGTGTACTGTGCGCCCGCCGCCCGATACTTCAATTTCAACCTATAGCATTTGATAGAGGGATAATCAAATTATAATTACACCACAGTAACATAGACACTTCACAGAGAACTTTGAATTATGACAATCGTTTGAGAGATGTCCGAGCTATGGCTAAATTAAACAGCCGGTGTCCAAAACTCTGCAGCCACATTGAGGCACCTCGAATTGTTAAATTGTTAAAACTTGCATTATTTTGTATTTTCTTTTTGAACTTTTAATCCTGTTGTTTAATGATTTCTCCCATGAAGGAAAGGATTCCAAATAAGCCAGCCGGCTTCTTCCTTTCCTTGCACAGCAACTTGTCATTTAATATGTATTGTTTCTATATTTTTTTATAACAATGTGCTAATAAACCAAACTAAACTAAACTAAACTAAACTAATTGTAGCATTCGCTATTACTTAAATAAGATAGCACCTCTAATTACCGCACGCAAAATAAGGCCCATAGTGTCTATAGTGTGAATTGACTGGGTCAAACCAAATATAGCTGGATGTTATATGCAGGCATACTGAGTTAGTGTCAATAATGTGAATTGACTGGGTCAAACCCTAGTATATAGCTGCATGTTAAATGATTGATTCTCATTCTTACAGATTCTGAATTGAAGAAAGAGAAAAACCACCTGGTCAAAGACCTAGACCAGCTGCAGTCCAGATATAAAAATCTGACTAACCAGAAAGACCAGTTGCAGACCAGTTTTGACCAGTTGCAGAGCAAATATAACAATCTGGTAAATAACCAGAAAGACCAGTTGCAGGCCAGGTTTGACCAGTTGCAGAGCAAATATAACAACCTGAATAACCAGAAAGACCAGTTGCAGACTAGTTTCAACCAGTTACAGACCAGCCATAACAACCTGAACAACCAGAAAGACCAGTTGCAGAGCAAATATAACAAAGTGAACAAACAGAAAGACCAGTTGCAGACTAATTTTGACCAGTTGCAGAGCAAATATAACAACCTTGTTGAACACAATGATAACTCGCAGTCCACTTATAACAACCTGACTGAGCATTGTGAGGACTTACAGTCCAGCCATAAGAACCTGAATACCGAGAAAGACCAGTTGCAGACCAGTTTTGACCAGTTGCAGAACAGCCATAACAACCTGAATACAGAGAAAGACCAGTTGCAGACTAGTTCTGACCAGTTGCAGACCATCCATAACAACCTGAATACAGAGAAAGACCAGTTGCAGGGACGATATAACGACTTGAACAACCAAAAAGACCAGTTGCAGACCAGTTTTGACCAGTTGCAGAGCAGATATAACAATCTGGTTGAAAACAATAATAACTCGCAGTCCACTTATAACAACCTGACTGAACATTGTGAGGACTTACAGTCCAGATATAACAACGTGAAGAACCAGAAAGACCAGTTGCAGGCCAGCCAAAACAACCTGAATACCCAGCAAGACCAATTGCAGGGAAGATATAACGACCTGAATACCCAGAAAGACCAGTTGCAGACCAGTTTCAACCAGTTACAGGCCAGCCATAACTACCTGAACAACCAGAGAGACCAGTTGCAGACCAGTTTTGACCAGTTACAGACCAACCATAACAATCTAGACAACCAGAAAGACCAGTTGCAGACCAGTTTCGACCAGTTGCAGACCAGCCATAACAACCTGAATACTGAGAAAGACCAGTTGCAGGGAAGATATAACAACTTAAATAACCAAAAAGACCAGTTGCAGACCAGTTTTGACCAGTTGCAGAGCGGATATAACAATCTGGTTGAACACAATAATAACTCGCAGTCCACTTATAACAACCTGACTGAACATTGTGAGGACTTACTGTCCAGATATAACAACGTGAAGAACCAAAAAGACCAGTTGCAAACCCGTTTTGACCAGTTACAGACCAACCATAACAACGTGGACAACCAGAAAGACCAGTTGCAGACCAGTTTCGACCAGTTGCAGACCAGCCATAACAACCTGAATACTGTGAAAGACCAGTTGCAGGGAAGATATAACGACTTGACCAACCAAAAACACCAGTTGCAGACCAGTTTTGACCAGTTGCAGAGCAGATACAACAATCTGGTTGAACACAATAATAACTCGCAGTCCACTTATAACAACCTGACTGAACATTGTGAGGACTTACAGTCCAGATATAACAACGTGAAGAACCAGACAGACCAGTTGCAGACCCGTTATGACCAGTTACAGACCAACCATAACAACCTGGACAACCAGAAAGACCAGTTGCAGACCAGTTTCGACCAGTTGCAGACCATCCATAACAACCTGAATACTGTGAAAGACCAGTTGCAGGGAAGATATAACGACTTGAACAACCAAAAACACCAGTTGCAGACCAGTTTTGACCAGTTGCAGAGCAGATATAACAATCTGGTTGAACACAATAATAACTCGCAGTCCACTTATAACAACCTGACTGAACATTGTGAGGACTTACAGTCAAGATATAACAACGTGAAGAACCAGACAGACCAGTTGCAAACCCGTTTTGACCAGTTACAGACCAACCATAACAACGTGGACAACCAGAAAGACCAGTTGCAGACCAGTTTCGACCAGTTGCAGACCAGCCATAACAACCTGAATACTGTGAAAGACCAGTTGCAGGTAAGATATAACGACTTGACCAACCAAAAACACCAGTTGCAGACCAGTTTTGACCAGTTGCAGAGCAGATACAACAATCTGGTTGAACACAATGATAACTCGCAGTCCACTTATAACAACCTGACTGAACATTGTGAGGACTTACAGTCCAGATATAACAACGTGAAGAACCAGACAGACCAGTTGCAGACCCGTTATGACCAGTTACAGACCAACCATAACAACCTGGACAACCAGAAAGACCAGTTGCAGACCAGTTTCGACCAGTTGCAGACCATCCATAACAACCTGAATACTGTGAAAGACCAGTTGCAGGGAAGATATAACGACTTGAACAACCAAAAACACCAGTTGCAGACCAGTTTTGACCAGTTGCAGAGCAGATATAACAATCTGGTTGAACACAATAATAACTCGCAGTCCACTTATAACAACCTGACTGAACATTGTGAGGACTTACAGTCCAGATATAACAACGTGAAGAACCAGACAGACCAGTTGCAAACCCGTTTTGACCAGTTACAGACCAACCATAACAACGTGGACAACCAGAAAGACCAGTTGCAGACCAGTTTCGACCAGTTGCAGACCAGCCATAACAACCTGAATACTGTGAAAGACCAGTTGCAGGTAAGATATAACGACTTGACCAACCAAAAACACCAGTTGCAGACCAGTTTTGACCAGTTGCAGAGCAGATACAACAATCTGGTTGAACACAATGATAACTCGCAGTCCACTTATAACAACCTGACTGAACATTGTGAGGACTTACAGTCCAGATATAACAACGTGAAGAACCAGACAGACCAGTTGCAGACCCGTTATGACCAGTTACAGACCAACCATAACAACCTGGACAACCAGAAAGACCAGTTGCAGACCAGTTTCGACCAGTTGCAGACCATCCATAACAACCTGAATACTGTGAAAGACCAGTTGCAGGGAAGATATAACGACTTGAACAACCAAAAACACCAGTTGCAGACCAGTTTTGACCAGTTGCAGAGCAGATATAACAATCTGGTTGAACACAATAATAACTCGCAGTCCACTTATAACAACCTGACTGAACATTGTGAGGACTTACAGTCCAGATATAACAACGTGAAGAACCAGACAGACCAGTTGCAGACCCGTTTTGACCAGTTACAGACCAACCATAACAACCTGGACAACCAGAAAGACCAGTTGCAGACCAGTTTCAACCAGTTGCAGACCAGCCATAACAACCTGAATACTGTGAAAGACCAGTTGCAGGGAAGATATAAAGACTTGAACAACCAAAAACACCAGTTGCAGACCAGCTTTGACCAGTTGGAGAGCAGATATAACAATCTGGTTGAACACAATGATGACTCGCAGTCCACTTATAATAACCTGACTGAACATTGTGAGGACTTACAGTCCAGATATAACAATGTGAAGAACCAGACAGACCAGTTGCAGAGCATTTTCGAACAGTTGCAGGCCAGCCATAACAACCTGAATACCCAGAAAGACCAATTGCAGACCAGTTTTGACCAGTTACAGACCAGTCATAACAACCTGAATACGGAGAAAGACCAGTTGCAGGGAAGATATAACGACTTGAATACCCAGAAAGACCAATTGCAGACCAGTTTTGACCACTTGCAGACCAGCCATAACAACTTGAATACCCAGAAAGACCAGTTGCAGGGAAGATTTAATGACCTGAATACCCAGAAAGACCAATTGCAGACCCGTTTTGACCAGTTACAGACCAGCCATAACAACTTGAATAACCAGAAAGACAAGTTGCAGACCAGTTTCGACCAGTTACAGGCCAGCCATAACAACCTGAACAACCAGAAAGACCAGTTGCAGACCAGTTTTGACCAGTTACAGACCAACCATAACAACCTGAATACCCAGAAAGACCAGTTGCAGAGAAGATACGACAGCTTAAATAACCAGAAAGACCAGTTGAAGGCCAGGTTTGACCAGTTGCAGAGCAGTTATATCAACGTGAACAACCAAAAAGACCAGTTGCAGACCAGTGTTGACCAGTTACAGACCAGCCATAACTACCTGAACAACCAGAAAGACCAGTTGCAAACCAGTTTCAACCAGTTGCAGTCCAGATGTAACGACATAACTGACCTGAAGAGGAGGCTGTGTGGTCAGTGAGACATCACTGTTTTTATTAATTGTTATGTCATGTTGTTCATCATTTGTCATAACATAATAGCAAATTAAAAAAACTGTGGCTAACTTAATTATTTGTATTGTTAGAATCAAATGGAATGACATTTGATGGCGGTGTGTGTTATTACATCTCTACTGAGAAGAAAACCTGGGAGCAGAGCAGACAAGACTGTAGAGACAAACAATCAGACTTGATCATCATAAACAGCCAAGAAAAACAGGTATGAGTGTGTGTGTGTGTGTGTGTGTGTGTGTGTGTGTGTGTGTGTGTGTGTGTGTGTGTGTGTGTGTGTGTGTGTGTGTGTGTGCCTGCGTGCCTGCGCGTGTGCGCGCGTGCGTGCATGCTTGTGTACAGTTTGTACTTCAGTAATCTCTCAAGAACAGATCCATCGCTGCGCTTGAATCTGTCGGTAGCCATGTTGACAACCCATGCACATTGGCTAGTGGGCCTGCCATCAGATCAGGAAGCAGGCCGCGCTTTACCCAATCAAATATAGTGGAGGGGATATACATGTGTTCTGTTCGTTCCCCACTGGAAACAACCCGAAACTCATTTAACAATAGCGTCCTCGGAGTCGACAAAACCACGGAAAGTTAGTAACATTTTAACTTGCTCTTTCGTCATAGAAACATGTGGGCTTATAACCAAAACGATCCATGTTCTTTGGGAGAAATGGTGTTAGTGTTCCGTGGAGATTTAGTTTTAGTGGGAATGAAAACATAGTCGCACCACCGGAAGTGGAAGGCTGAAGGCAGACCAAAACCCCGGTTTCCCTGAGCATGGGTCCTCCGTACAGCTCCGCCCAGAGTCAAATGAACAAGTGAAAAACAGCAGAGGGCGCTGTTTTTCCTTTTTATTTGACGATGGGTTCCCAGATTGGTACTTCAGTAACCAGAAGGTTTTTCTTCTGTCCAGGACTTTGTTTCGAGAGTGTTTAAAAGATACGTTTACATGTGGATTGGTCTGACTGACAGAGTGGAAGGCACCTGGAAGTGGGTGGATGGAACACCACTGACCACACCAACGTAAGACTTTTATTTGCTTTTTTACCCCTTTTACGTCTCTGCTAATTAAGGTCAAAATCTCACAATATTTTTGTTTATATATCGTCATACCCGAAATAGGGATACCAAGGTTAAAACCACTTAAACAAACTAAAACAACAGAAAATACACTATTATAGAGCCCTGAGGGACGCCGGTCAACCATTTAGGGTTCAAGTGGTTAAAACCTATTGTTGGATGACCGTGGTTCCCCAGGGCTCTATATTTGGTCCGCTCATTTTCCCCTCTACACTGAATATCTTTGCCGAAAATAGCCTCATGTTGCAACCTGTTGTGAGCTTGTATATTTGCTATTTTATCATTTAAAAAAATCTGGAAAACTCTGGAAAATTAGGGAAATGTACTTCGTAATTTGTACTTTGGAATACATACTACTATAAACAATACTTAGTATTTACTTGAGTATATATAATGTGTCCACCACTGCCTACGTCTCCAGGTTCTGGAGAAACGGTGAGCCCAACGACAATGGAGGTCAGGAAGACTGCGGTGGGTTCTTGAACCGAGCCAATAAGCTTGACCGAGGATGGAACGACTGGGGATGTCATGAATCTGCCATCTGGATGTGTGAAAGAGCTATGTAGAGAACTTTTTCCCAAACAGTGGGTCGGGACCCATGTTTGGGTCGCGGACCCATTTTCATGGGCCGTGAGTAAACATTTAAAATATATATCTTATTATTTCAAAATCTTTTTTTTCATCAATTATAAAGAAATCTAACTTAAAAACAACAAAAACAAAGTATAAATAAATACAAAATTAAAGAGATAACATAAATATAAAAAAACATTTGAAGAAGTGGTGAAAATAGCTGATCTACAAGCTTTGTGAGCTTGTAGATCTTGTATTTTCACTAGTTTGGGTCTCGGGCTGAAACGTTTGGGTTCCACTGTTGTAACGAAATCATCAGTCACGATGTATCAGTTCCCAGTATCACCCCACATTTTGGTGTGGGGGGGGGGGGGTCCCCAGATCACAGTGAAGTGACAATTTAAGGACTTTTTAGACCGTTTTAATACCTCAGAAAAAAGAAAAAGAACATTACTGCATCAAAAATACTCAACAAACTGTTACTATACTATAAAAACTGCATGGTTAAACATTGGCCAAATTGTCAAATGATGAGAGAGGCAAAACTTTTGAAAATAGCCGATCAACAAGCTTGTAGATCGGCTAATTTCACAATATGTATCTGTGTAACCAAGTCACACTAAATGTAATGCCTCAACTCCTACATTCCAAGTGCTTATTAAGGTGGGGGGTCCCCAGTTCAAACATGATTAAGGTCTGAAAAGGTTGAGAACGACTTAGTTACTGTATGTGTATTGTAACATGAATTAATGACGTGTTTCATTCTTAAATCAATGCAGTACAAGTTATTATGCATCTATTTCTCATCATATCATCATTTAGAACATCTCACCATTTTACATTCTTATGATTGATTGTGCTTTTTTTCTGTAAATCTGTAATTCATTTTAATCTGTTTCCTGTTTGTATGTCTTTAATAAATCATAAAGTTTCCCTTGGAGATGCCAAAATTATTCTTATGATTATTAATTCAAATGCATAATCAAAACTAGAAAATGTGCTCCTCGGAGCACAAGTCTCCGCCAGCAAATATTGATTAATCCTGTCTAAGCTATTTATATTACGTATTGTGTGTCTACATAATGTATTGCTCTGCCATTTCTCAGCCATTTCGTAATTATTCCTGTCTTACCTCACTTTGAAAGAGACAGACTCTTTCAAAGTGACACATCTATTTATAGGCCGCTATACGTCATGCTTCTCACTAGCCAATCAGAGCACACTCTTTCAACGTATTGTCACGTGTCACGTGAGGCTTGACCAATGTTAGCTTGGCCGAGGGGGGGGGGGGGGGGGGGGGGGGGAGTGAAAACATAGTCTCCTGGCGGAGACAATTACACTTTCATAATGTAGAATGCAACACAGCATTCTGATGATGGTATGATTATATATGTAGCCTAAGAGAGAACTGTCAATATAAACAGTTGATTTAATTAATAACAGAATATACTAAATTAGATCAATTTAAGAGAACTGTCATTCTATAATGAGGTGTGCGTTTTAATCAAGGATTACATGGAATTTTTACAGAGCCTTGATTGGCTGAGGAATCTGCACATTTTTTAAAACATGAAAGTAAAGTGTTGTGAAATGGTTCAAATTATACTGTCTCGGTAATCTAAATGGAAAAATAGATCCAATCAATATGTAATTATTCTGTCATTGTCTGGTTTAATCCCTGGCTGAAGACCTGCAACTTTGGTGCAAACAGCATGTTGAGTTAGTGCCATCTAGTGGTAGACTGACGACCATGCAGTCTAATGCAAAGGTTAAAATTTTATTTTAGATAGCATGTCATGTATTGTAGACAGATTCCAGGTTCATTTGTTGACCTGGCATCCTATAGTTTGTATAGTTTCAATGTACAGATTATTTATTTTGTGATACTATAATGTTAAGACTGATGCTAGGTTCTTGGTTTATCTATGATCCTAGTTTACTGAGGCACTACATGGTCTCTATGCATTTGGTGTATGTGTTTACTTTGCTTATTTTAAATCGCTGCTAAATGCCTAAATTGTAAATTGTAGGGGCCAACAGAGTGAATATAGCCCTTGTAGTGTAGTCTTGGTCTAAATGACCGGCCTTCACCAAACCCCTAAACTAAAGTAGCTTAAATTAATTTTTAACACCAAATCTATTCTTGCATGAAGACATTCATTCATCACAAACCTGATGAATATGTCTATATCTTTTATTCCTGTCTTGGTGCCGGGATAGTCCATCTGAACTATGCTTCGTTTTGCTCTAACCATGTTTGATACTGATATTTATTTTGTTGTGAAACATGAACCGGTACATTTTGAACTTTTGTTACTCTTTACACAGTGTACTGCAGATAAAAGCTAAGTCTTTACTCTGATTAGTACTAGTTTTGTTAAAATCAATGTTTGATTAGTTTCTTCTTTTCTATTCTATCGAATTATCTGATGAGATTAGTTTAGTTAAACAAATGTGTTACCATATTTTCTTATATTTTATAACCAAAGATGTTTCAAAAAGGGTAGGCAAAATAAGCCTCGGCTTCAGCCTACACCTTTTCGGTGCTACTTGTATAAGTAGACTCTAATGTATGTTTGTATTCTTTTTGTTTTTTTTAAATGGACCGAAATAAAGATTTACTACTATATGTTATTTTATTTCATTTTGTGTCATAGACTGCATTCATTCAGTGGACAGTCGTTTTTCTTACAACAAACCTGGTATAATTGTGAGAATAAATAGCGGATACACTACCTTTCACAACGACTGTAGATATAGCTTATTTTTGGCAAAGAGAATTGGTGTAGGCCAGTGGTTCTCAAACGTTTTTAGTCAAGGATGTGTATTCTGGTACCTGAGCACGTATGTGTACTTATCACCAGATATCATAAACAGGACCTACTAGAATTACTGCTCCTAGTTGATGTTTTTTTTGTATTTTTGTTGTATAGTATTGTATGTCTTATATGTCTTGGTGAATTGAATACATAGGACCAGAAATGGAAACAAGCCCTCAGTGCCTTTTGTGGTATCCTTTTAACATTACTTGTGTAATTGTACCACTGTAGGCTATACTGTTTGCAATGTGTTAATAAGTATTCATTCAGTCATGCTGTTGTCACCTGGACTTTACCAAACAAGAGTGTGGTTATCTCCAACACAGCAGCTAAAAAGGAGGAGGAAAATGTATGGAAATAAAGAGAGAAGAGGGGGGGAAGCATGTTTATGTCATGATCCATAGAAACAGTTTGGATCTCAGACCTCATCCATCCTGTGACGTCAGTTATCTATGTGATGACATCAGTTTATGACGTTTCTGTGACGTATGACTCCATATTCTAGCAAGATTTGAACCCGATCAGAGCCCCGGTGACTTCCATTATGAATTAAAGGTAAATACATATTTTTAGAAAATATATCGTTGCTGTCCGCCAAAAAACAGCTCAATTTTTCCGCTTTAGCATTTTCCCCCCATTAATTAGTGCTATTGAACACCCTTTACGTCTGTGTGTTGATTAAAAAAATCACACCTGTGTGAAGGTAGCGGCGCCTTTGATATATTTTGTCATAGATATGTGTTTCTACTAGAGAAACAATATTAAATCTCTGTAAATTTATTTCAAGGCTTCCAGTGGCACTAAATAGTGCCATTGGAAGCGAATCACCAAATGCATTCCAAGGTAAGTGGCAAAAACTGATCTGTCATAGCTGATAGAGTGGGTACCTAAAAAATAAACTTTGTGTAATATACGTTCTTGTATCTTTCTCTTTCTATTCGTCATATTGGGAAGAATCTTGGACAGATCCCAAGATTCCCAAGATAAAGTTAAATTGAGGATCTAACTTTAAATAACTTACCTAGAAGGAGACTTTAGTCAAATGAATAATAAAATGAAATTATTAAATATTTCTAGATATTACTCATTGTTTATTTAGTCATTGTTTATATAGACATCTAATTCTATATTCATATAGAGGGCTAATATCCGCTCTATACCTTAGAGCGGATATTAGCCCTCTATACCTGGCTTTTGCGTCAACGTTCTGATTGGTCAGGCTCGCCAAGGTTCTGATTGGTCAGGTCCGTCAACGTTCTGATTGGTCAGGTCCGTCAACGTTCTGATTGGTCACTATTCATGACATCACTATGTTACTATTCATGACATCACTATGATGTCATGTCTAATCACACCTGTGTGAAGGTAGCGGCGCCTTTGATACATTTTGTCATAGATATGTGTTTCAATTTTAATATCTAATATATAATATCAATATTAGTTTATACCCCAGTTAATAAGAATACAGAGGACGAACATAAGGATGGACATACACCTGGACATAGACACGGACATACGTACACACAGAGAAATACTAGAGAAACAATATTAAATCTCTGTAAATTTATTTCAAGGCTTCCAGTGGCACTAAATAGTGCCATTGGAAGAGAATCACCAAATGCATTCCAAGGTAAGTGGCAAAAACTGATCTGTCATAGCTGATAGAGTGGGTACCTAAAAAATAAACTTTGTGTGTCCGTGTGTATACATGTGGTACCAGAAAGATATGTATGTGTTATGAAATAATCTATACAATTTATAAGCCGTACCCAGAGTGTTTATGTTCCGGACTTTTACAGTTTATATAAACCATCTAATTTTGTATTCATGATATAATATTGATGTCATGAATAGTTCCCTTCCCTGACCAATCAGAACGTTGACGGACCTGACCAATCAGAACCTCGACGGGCCTGACCAATCAGATCGTTGACGGACCTGACCAATCAGAACCTTGACGGGCCTGACCAATCAGAACGTTGACGGACCTAACCAATCAGAACCTTGGCGAGCCTGACCAATCAGAACGTTGACGCAAAAGCCAGGTATAGAGGGCTAAAATCCGCTCTATACCTAAAGGTATAGAGCGGCTAGCGCCGCTAAAAATATTGAATGTCAGGCCTCACATCTAGGCCCGATCCGAGGTTGGTCCTGACAGAGTCCAAGACTCATCAGATGTCAGGGCCGCGTCAAACTCTCCAAACATTTCCTCCTTCTAAATAGTCAAATTCCTCCTCATGCTTTAGCGGTGTGTGTAACAGATTCACATCCTCATCGTTCCTAAACATTTCGACTGTTATCCCTTCTAAATAGTCAATTTCCTCTGTAAGAGATATTTCTGAACCATGACGGCGACCTGGCCTAATTATAGCTCTGCACACACGTCATGCGAAGTCCGGCCTCTCGGGCCTCTCCTCCCCTCCCCCTTTCCTCCCCCCTCTCCTCCCCCTCTCCTCCCTCCCCGCTTTGCTTTGCGGCCCTAACCTCTAGTCCAGGGGTCTTCAACAGGGGGTCCGGGACCCCTAGGGGGTCCTCAGTTACTACAGGGGGTCCGCCAAATCTTTGTGTGATATGATTTTTTATTTTACCTTAACCACTTGAACCCTAGCATCCCTTTTCTAAGGAGAACTTTACCAAGAAATAGCAGATCTACAAGCTCACAACGCCTCGCGCGAGGCGTTGTGAGCTTGTAGATCTGCTATTTCTTGGCAAAGAGGTGTTTGGTGTAGAGGGGAAAAAGAGCAGACCAAGTAAACAAAAAAAGTTAAATCTGAAACACAATTTTATACAATATAGAGGGGGTCCCTGCTTCATCTCTCTGTCAGCTAGGGGGTCCTTGGCCTCAAAACGTTGAAGACCCCTGCTCTAGTCCCATCCTCGGTCATGTGATAAAGAGGTCAGACTTCCTGTATCTGGTTGCTACGGCAACCTGCCAGATCAGGCTGAGGGTCTGATAGGCAAATCAGAGAATCAATCAAACCGAGAGTCCGATCACTGATCGAGGTGGGGTAAGAATATAGTAGTAAGATATTGAACCAATGAAAAGTATAAAAAAAAAAAAGAAGCTAAGTCCACCTTTGCTGACTCCAGGCTCCACCCCCTTTTTCCCTTCAACATGTCATGTACGTGTGTTAAAGTGTTCCCTTGTTTGTAGGTTAAACATCTGCTTTTGCTGTAGGCCTACATAAAGCGGTGCGTAATTGAAACACCCCAAATAAAGGTCACTAATGGCTTACTAAGTGCTAATTTAATTATCAGACTTAAATTAACGCTGAACATTGCAGTCTAACGTTTTTGGAATAATAAAACAAATTCTCAGCTGTTCTATTTAAACGCACCTAAAGCAGTTTGTAAAGCGGTTTGCCTCCTGCTGTGTCCAAACACAACCAGCGGTCCTTTTAAAATGCCAATTGTGCACTCGACGACGGAGCGGGTGCGTGCGTGACTCTCATTATAGGACACCTCCTGGGCAGTCTGAGGTCCGGTGACTGGTGTCATTAACCAGGGGGCCAGGGCATATCCACGATCTCCTAATAAAACAAGTTATAAGAATATAAGGCTGCAGTCATTTATAATTACTTTAAAGCTCAATTTGTAATTGAACCTCTTAGGTCATCTGGGACTGGTCGGCTTTCTGAACCCAGAATCACAACTAAACGTGCAACAATGGTGCTGAAGACCTTTCTGTTTGCCGTTGGCTTTTATTGAGTTTTATTCGGCACTGTAATTTTTTCTCTCAGATTTTTTCTTTTAACTTTCTTATTTCCAAATGGTACCAAATTGTATTTTACTAGAAGTTCGGGCCGCTACGCGGCCCGAACGTCTAGCGTGACGCGTCGTTCACTTTGCAGTGCCACCTTACAGGCACCTAAAGAGGTGACGTGCATCACCTCTGCAAGGACCCAAACCCACTTTGTGATTACTCACACCTGGCATGGCAGACCTGTGAGCAGTGTGCAGTGGTGTACAATGTTAAAAGAGAGACCAAATGGCAGGAGATGAAGTGAGCAGTTTATTGGTGTAAAAGGTGTATAAGAATGAAATGGTGTGAAAGACAGTGGCGACGTCGTCAGGCCCACAGGTTGTCATGGCAGAGCCTGCAGAATGGGAGAAAAGGCGAAGGCAGGAGTCAAGCACACAATGTGAGACGTCCACCATGGATCATGTGAGAGTGAAGACAGTGATGTTTGTGTGAAGTTGTAGGCATTGTTAGTAATGTAGAGCAATCAGAAACGACACATGGGAGAATGCGACAGCCTTACCTCAGTGGGGAAGAAGCACTTTTGTGAAAACCACGTTTTCAGTGACGTTTTCAGTGTGGTTTTCCTGCTGGTGTATGGCATACTTCAGGGCTGCTGGGTCACCGGTTCTTGAACTGGCAACATAGAGCTGTCCGTGAGTGAAGACAGGGGATCGAAGCCAGACCCCAACTGTTGTAAGTGTTTGCCCTTGTGATTTGTTGATGGTGGTGGCGAAAGCAGTGCGGACTGGAAACTGTCGCCTGGCCCAGTCAAAAGTGAAAAGTCCAGCATCAGGAATGAACTTGATTCGAGGGATGAGGACCTCCTTTTGCGTGGCTGCTGTTTTGCACAGCAGCAGCTTGTTGTTGAGGGTCCTCTGGAATAAGAGTTTTGTCCCATTGCAGAGTCCGTCTTTGGGGCTGATGTTGCGGAGTAGCATCAAAGGCATGCCAGGCTTGAGGGTGATGATGTGCCTGGGAAATCCATGGGGGCAGAGGGTGTTTAGATATTCCACGTTGAAGCGCATTGCATCTTGGTCGTGTTCCAGGGTGTCAGCACTGCTGAGCTTGGTGGAGGTACCTGGCATCCAGGTCTTGATGGTGTCGACTTCCCTGTTGGTAGGGGCAAGCAGTGATCTGCCATCCATCCACCCAGTGTTAGTGAAGTTGTTGGGCAAGTCAGGGAAGATGGTGTTGCAGAACTCCTTCATGGAGTTCTCCTCTGCTGTGTTGTCAAGGGCGGTGTTGGCTTGAATGTGGAAACACATGTCCTCGGGGATGGAGACGAAGTTGTTGTCATCATTGGCTGTGCCATCGCCAATGCTGAGAGTCCACTTGTCGAACTCCTCCAGGCGTGGGTCACCACTGGCCCTGACGCGCATGTTCTCTGTGAGGCTGAATACGGCGAAGTGTTTCCAGAGCTCTGAGTTGTTGAGGCAGATCTGTACAATTTGGGCCGCATTTGCCCCTTGAACCACTGGGAGACACTGACGGAAGTCACCAGCCAAGATAATAATTTTTCCACCAAATGGACAGTTTGGCTTATTCATCAGGTCTTGCAGTGTGCGGTCAAGTGCCTCCAGCATGTAGCGGTGCATCATGGTGGCTTCGTCAATCAGCAGGAGGCGTGACCGGCGCACCAGCTTGGCTAGGTTGCTCTGTGCTGTGATGTGCAAGGTTGTGTCCTCTGTTGGGTGGAGAGGTGCTTTCAGCCGCGAATGGAGTGTTCTTCCCAGGTGAAGGAGTTGGGCAGCAATGCCAGTGGTTGCCATGGCAAGGGCAATACAGCCACCTGGTTCTAGACTGCGCACTGCATCCAGTATAGCATTGAGCAGGAAGGTCTTACCACAACCGCCACGTGCTGATATGAATAGTTGGAGGCTTTGCTCTCGTCTGACTGCCTCCATGACAGTGTCGTAAATGTGGTGTTGGGCAGCAGTGAATGTTGGAATAGTGGCCTCCACATTGGCTGCCAACTCGCGCACATCATAGTTCATCTCCTCACGGATCAGAGGCTCTTCGATGTTGACCAAGCCATGGACAGTGGCCTTTTCCACATCAGTCATGGGCTCCAGTTCAAAGAGGTGTAGGTCCTGGTGATGTGACTGGAGGCAGACTTGCAGATCCAGGCGCACCATGGTTTTGAGCTGTTGCTCAGTGAAGGTCAGGCCCCTGCGTTCTCCTTGCCGTTTGAAGTCGTCGGTCCAGAGTTTCCAGTTGTCGTCAAAGAGTGTTTTGGGTTGAGCTGGTTGGCAGAAGATGAGGATGGTGACGAATAGGAGACGAATCTGGGGGCAGAGCTGTGTGGCAGCAGCCTCAGTAAGGACAGTGGACCACTCTTTGTCGTCATGTAATAGGCCAAGCTCAATGCACACGTCCTTGTAGCTGTCGCGGGCTCTGCCATTGATGGAGATGAACGACAATAATGTCTCTGCACCATGCACCATGATCATCAGTGGTCATGGTGCAGGAGCATTCTGAGGTAGAAGAGGTCTCGAGTTGAGGGGCTGACGGTGTGGACCCGGCCAATGGTGAGGGTTTTTTTTTTTCTGTGATGCCAGGTGTTGTTTGTGTACGTGTGTTTTTGCGGCATGTCAATATAGCGCGGCATGGTTGTAGGGTCGTATTGTGGACCCTTGGTTGCCTTCTCTTTGTCATTGAAGGTGAAGAAGGCAGTCAACTCTGTGGTCCTGTCCCGCTGCAACACAGTGTCCTCATGGCCCCCGGCGAAGTAAACTTGCTGTTCGTCTTTTAGATGCAGCCGTAGTGCTTGGACAGGAGGGTGGTTCTTGGAGATGTTGAAGGCAAAGATTTTCCAGCAGGCCTCGCTCGATCCAATGGAACGCATGTCTTCATAGTCGCGAATCTCATCACGGGCTGGCGGTGCGTCATCAACTGTAGCAGAGACCATTGCCCGGTCAGGGCCCTTGGTGATATATTTGTATAGATATTTTGCGGCCGATGGAGAGGTGCAGGTTTCTACGTTGATGTGGCAGTTGTATCGGAGGCTGAGGTAGGGATTGTAGGGCACGACCCAGCTGTTGTCAATGTCCTTGTCCTTCTTCTTTGCAGTTCGGCCGCCGTCAGTTGGACAGCGACGGCGGTAGACAGGATGGGTTTTGTTTTTGGTCTCCATGATTGTTCTTGACTGGAATGGCTTTGGGAACTTCTTGGTGCAGTGTCCCTTCTCCATGCAGACAGAAGTGGTGTCCTGTGCTCCGCAGGGGCCGTGGATCATGTTTCTGAGTACAATATTCCACAGTGGCTGTCGGCGTGCTTTTTCCTCCGCAGAGATCCCAGTTTCTTCTGGATCAGGGGGTAGTTCTGCGGAGACAATTTGGTCCACTTGGTCTGGTGTCTTGGGGCTGTCCTTATCTGCCAGAATGAGGAGTAGGTGACAGTGCGGCAAGCCTCTTTTTTGGAATTCCACGACCCAGAGGAACCCAATTGTTTTGCCAAAGATGCAGCCCTTGGTGATGTCTTGCATGAGCTGATCTTTCTTTAATTTGAATACTCGGGCCACCAGGTCAGGTCGGTCTTGGGTTGTCTGGCCAGGGGTGAGGGCTTCTGTAATCTCCGACCATTGTGGATTGCAGGTGACAGTGATAAAGAGGTCTGGCTTGCGCATGTGCCGGACTATGGCCATAGCGTCCTGGAACTTGTTGTGGTACCAGTGTGGACTGCCTTGGAAGGAGCTGGCAAGGATTATTCTTCCCACTGCATTTTCCTGCTCATTGTGGTACAGAGAATCCGGATGGAATGGAGCACTCTGTTGCTGTCTACGCTCAGCCACAGCCTGTTGGACGTTCTTGTAGGTGTCAGCCCGTAATGCTTTCTGGTTGAAGCGTTGGAAAGTCAGCCGCTGGTTCTCGCATGTGATCCATGCATTGAGGATCCATTCTTGGAACAGGCGGCCAGCCTGGAAAAGGTAGTCACTGGCAGTGTGGCGGAGATTCAGGTGGTAGGTGAAGAAGGCACGGGCTGTGAGCCTTTTACTACTGGCGGCTTGACTGTCTACTGGTGTTTGCTTGAGATCATTGTCCCAGCCAGATGTGCCTTCAATGAAGAGGAGTGTGAAGTGGAGGGGCATAGCTTTGGGATTGAGGTCAGATATGGTGGTGAGACCTCCGCCACGTAAGTGGAGGACCAGGTCATGTTTCTTTTGATTGGTGACAATGCTTAGTTCTTGGAGATTGGACTGGACATTGTAAACTCTGGAGTGGCCTCCCCGTGGCCTGGCTTTGGCACTGATGACAACAGTGCCGCCGGTTAGTTGTTGTTCAGGGATTTCCAGAATCTGCTTGAAATCTGAAATGAACACATTGTGCTGGTGAATAGCGCTTTGTGCAGTCTGCAGCAATTGCTTCAATGTGTCTTTCGCATGCTGGGGTAACTTTGTGGGAAGACTCATGTTGGCAAATCTGGTGGTTGTCTCCAGACTGGGGTCGAGGACATAAAGTTGGGCAAAGTGAGGCGGGGCGCCTTTCTCTGCTTGGAGTGGGCCCATTCGCTGGACTACCCTGCCTTGGAAAATGACAGAGGGAGAGTAGCCGGAGAATGTGCGCTCTTGTACGGCCAGACTGGAGAGGCAGACAGCATTGTTTAGGACACGACTGCGTGTGCGAAACAGTTTTGCCTCAGGGGTGTCATTGAACCACAGGTCATAGAGGGCCTGTGGGGGCTTAGGAAAGGCTGGCAGGTGAACCTTTCCAGCCATGCAGCAGGTCCTGGGGGGCTCCTTCTTGAATTTGAATGCATGACAGTGGAGACACACACAGGTCATCTGGCCAATGGCATCAGGTGTGTGTGACAGTTCTGCGATGTGAAGAGTGCCATTGAGAATTTTCCAAGTGGCTGTTGCAAGTGGGGCAACGTGGGGATTGGTGGCACGTGGGTTGCGACGTGGTCGTGGCCGTTGGCGAGTATGGTGTTCGGTGTCAGCAGGCTGGCTGATTCTCTGGCGACTGTTCGCATGGTGTGCAGCTGGAAAGGGAAGACATTTGAGTTGGATATGTATTGTGTATGGCAAGTGATGTCATAAATGAGCAATGTGTTTGTCACAGCGCAATTTGTGTAAGCAGTAGAACAGTGATGGTAAAATATGAGTAGGTATTGTACCTGAGGTGTGGGCTGTGTCTAAGGAGCGTTTCCGCTTCCGTGTCAGTCGGTCTGTTTGAAGACGTAGAGCTGTGAAGGGAAGGTATTTGGATATGAGGTGTGGGTAGCAATGATGTAAGAAATGCAAGAAGGAAGGGGTGGTGGTGTTGTTGTGGTGATGTGGGAAATGGAAATGTAAGGGCGAATGTGTGGTGGTGTGTGTGTGTGTTGATGGAGTGTAGTAGTTACCTCTGGCCTCTGCCGTCTCCAAAGAGCGTCTCTGTGCCGCTGTGTGGCGCGTTTTCTCCAGCCGTTGAGCTGTGAAGAGAAGAGAGTTGGATGTGAGGTAGTTGAATGGGCAGTGGTGGTCCATTTAAGAAGGGTAAGAGGTAATGTGTGGTGGTGGTGTTGTTGTTGTTGTTGTAATAGTGAAGCTGGCAGTGTAGTAAGTCCTATGTGTGACAGGCGTAATGTGAAATTGTGAGTAGATACCTGTGGCCGCTGCCGTCTGCAAAGAGCGTCTCTGTGCCGCTGTCTGCCGCTGTTTGTCGAGGCGTTGAGCTGTGAAGAGAAGAGAGGTGGATGTGAGGTAGTTGAATGGGCAGTGGTGCGGCATGTAAGAAATGTAAGGGCGAATGTGTGGTGGTGTGTGTGTGTTGTTGGTGTAATGGTGGAGCTGGCAGTGTAATAAGTGCTATGTGTGACAGGCATAATGTGAAAATGTGAGTAGATACCTGTGGCCTCTGGCGTCTGCAAAGAGTGTTTCTGTGCCGCTGCGTGCAGCTGTTTGGCGAGGCGTTGAGCTGTGGAGAGAAGAGAGGTGGATGTGAGGTAGTTGAATGGGCAGTGGTGCGGCATGTAAGAAATGTAAGGGTGAATGTGGGGTGTGTGACAGGCATAATGTGAAAATGTGAGTAGATACCTGTGGCCTCTGGCGTCTGCAAAGAGTGTTTCTGTGCCGCTGCGTGCCGCTGTTTGGCGAGGCGTTGAGCTGTGGAGAGAAGAGAGGTGGATGTGAGGTAGTTGAATGGGCAGTGGTGCGGCATGTAAGAAATGTAAGGGTGAATGTGTGGTGGTGTGTGTGTGTTGTTGGTGTAATGGTGGAGCTGGCAGTGTAATAAGTGCTATGTGTGACAGGCGTTGAGCTGTGAAGAGAAGAGAGGTGGATGTGAGGTAGTTGAATGGGCAGTGGTGCGGCATGTAAGAAATGTAAGGGCGAATGTGTGGTGGTGTGTGTGTGTTGATGGAGTGAAGTAGTTACCTCTGGCCTCTGCCGTCTCCAAAGAGCGTCTCTGTGCCGCTGTGTGCCGCAGTTTCTCCAGCCGTTGAGCTGTGAAGAGAAGAGAGGTGGATGTGAGGTAGTTGAATGGGCAGTGGTGCTCCATGTGAGAAAGGTAAGAGCTAATGTGTGGTGGTGTGTGTGTGTTGATGGAGTGAAGTAGTTACCTCTGGCCTCTGCCGTCTCCAAAGAGCGTCTCTGTGCCTCTGTATGGCGCTTTTTCTCCAGCCGTTGAGCTGTCGTCATTGTGGTGGAGAGAGTTGTTGTGGTGGAGAGAGTTCCTTGTATAGATTATTACTATTTATCACTATGGAAGCCGTCGAACTGGTGCGATCTGACGGCATCCTAGAATTTATAGGTAGGATGTGATGTCATATTGTCTCATCGTGATGTCAGATTACGTCACACTGGCGTGATGTCAGATTACGTCACACTGGCTACATACAACGTTAGGTAGGATGTGATGTCATATTGTCTCATCGTGATGTCAGATTACGTCACACTGGCGTGATCGTCACACTGGCCACATACAACGTTCGTACATACTGACAACCGACATGGCGCAGGATTCAAATTGGTCACACTGGCGTGATGTCAGATTACGTCACACTGGCTTTGATGGCGTGTCACACTGGCGTGATGTGGCGTGATGTCAGATTACGTCACACTGGCCACATACAACGTTCGTACATACTGACAACCGACATGGCGCAGGATTCAAATTGTATATATAGATAATGTGTCTTATGTTCTGCCTCTTAATGTGTTCATGCTTAATGTTTTATGTAAAACACTTTGAATCGGAGAAAAAAAGCGACTTGCTGAAGTGTGCTATACTTGCCTTGCCACACCAATCATTATACAATCAGATATACAAATCGCACGCACGCACGCACACACACACACACACACACACACACACACACACACACACACACACACACACACACACACACACACACACACACACACACACACACACACACACACACACACACACACACACACACACACACACACACACACACACACACACACACACACACACACACACACACACACACTTATAAACCCCACCGCCCACAATTCAAATAATAAAACAATTAGGTTTCACCATGCTGTTAGTTCAGAGTGATAAAGATAGAGGTGGAGAGGTCAGGACACAATATAATGAAACTGAAAGTGTGTTTGTCACATTTTTGTTATCTGTAAGCAGCAATGGTACACTCTGAGAGTGTACAAATGGACCCGTAAGTACCCTTACGGGTCCATTTGTTCGCTCTCAGAGTTATTGACCTGTAAGGGTCCATTTGGAACCCCCTCAAGGAACCAAGATTATCCCTGGACTCGACTTTGAGAACCACTGTCCTAGATTTGTTTAAATTACACACACACTGGTATCGGATTGGTAGTGTATCGTCGTAATTGGTATCAGGAAGGGAAAAATGGTATCAGTACATCTCTACTTTAGTTCCTCTCAGAGTTACAGACCTGTAAAGATCCATTTGGAAGTCCCTCAGGGGTCCCTCCTGGACCCCACTGAACTGGCTTATCGTGAACAGGATATGTACATCAGGCTCATCCGTTCCGACAGAACCTCTACATCAGTTTAGGAGGTAGATTCATCATGAATGAGACAGAACTATACCTCTACCTCTACATAGGAGGTAGATTCACCATGAATGCGTCTGGCAGGAAGATACATCATTATTGACTGATCGAATAAGATTGTGGATCAAATGCTGTCGATGGGACACATCATGGGAGGAATAATTCATCTGCAACTCAAGTACCAACTCAAGGACACAATTTAATCTAATCT
This sequence comes from Gymnoscopelus microlampas, assembly GCF_963454915.1. Classification (NCBI taxonomy): domain Eukaryota; kingdom Metazoa; phylum Chordata; class Actinopteri; order Myctophiformes; family Myctophidae; genus Gymnoscopelus; species Gymnoscopelus microlampas. The sequence goes on from NC_139950.1 coordinate 12,841,397, forward strand.
ATCAAGAAAACTTAGAGGACATTTTACATCTGAAATCCTCCTCCTACTGCCATGATATTCTGTCAACAGGCCTTTTCAAACAATCCAGTCATCACATCTCTTCAATCAGGCTTCCCACGCACCCTGAAAACAGGTCATCAAGCCACTCTTAAAAATTGAATAATCTAGACATCTCTCTGAAGACCCATATGAAACCTCTCAATTCAAGTACAATATTTGAAAACAAATGAACAACTTCTTGACATGCCCGCACACACAAGCACACACGCACGCACACACACACCTTACAAAGGGACATTCATCAACTTTGCTCTTGTACCTTGTACCTACACACAACACAAGGAAGTTATAAACCCCACCCGTCCACAATTCAAATAATAAAACAATTAGGTTTGACCCTGCTGTTAGTTCAGGGTGATAAAGAGAGGGGTGGAGAGGTCAGGATGAAACTGAAAGTGTGTTTGTCACGTTTAGTTATCAGTCAGCAGCAGTATAAGTAGCACTTCACTGTGGTCATGTACACAGCAATCTGCAGAGCATTTTGTAACCGTCCTATGGTCTTTCCATGAACACGTTTGAACACATGGTGAGTCATTAATCAATATTGCGTTACATTCTGGACATTCTGTTGCTCTTGTAGTCATTGAATATTTGTCCATTTTTGGGACAGTAAATGAAATGTGGTAATTTGGTATGACCTATTTGGTTGCTTGACAACCAGAGAATGTGTGGACATTTTTGTTCAGTGATATTGACTATCAATGTGCATAATGACTGTGGCTTGATGTCTGGCTTCATATGTAAACAGAAAGTTGTACTTGATATTGGAGAATAAAATTGTAATGACGTGTTACGTTCTTATTTTTGACCCAGTGTTTTGATGAGGGCCACTTGCTCTTGTACCATGAACTACAGTGAAATAATTAAACTAATAAACTACTTTGGAATAATGAAACTAAAATAAACCTGTTATCAACTTTCAGGTTGGCACCAAGTCTACTTCACAACCCCGCCACAACAACCAGAAGACAAACAGAGGCGTCCGTTGGCTCGATTTATTTTTGAAAATGAGTCAGTATCCAAGTCTCAGAAGAAGAAACAGCAAGCACATACCACCAGATTTACCTAGTAAAAGTGCTGCAACATTCTCAAGACATTTTCGTCTCTTTGAAATACGCAAGACAGTGACACAGTTGGTTAAGTCATGGGATGCAAGGCATTCAGTTTGGGTGTATCAGTTGTGCCACTGATATCATCTCCATTTACATTGGGTTTAACCATGGTGGCTGTGGGCGCAGGTGCAGCTTGTCTTGGTGCATCTCAAAAATCTGAAATATTTTTTGAGAAAGTCAGGGACAAAAAAATTGGAAATTTCAGGAATTGGGGAAATAATTCCTGGCACATGTTCAACCACAAATTGATTGCCTGAAGAAAATAAATGAGCACACAAACAAAAGATCCTCAGATATGCATTTTTTTTTATTTTTTTTTTACATTCGAAACTTTAAGTATATTTTGATGCCAATGCGTTTGTACTTAAACTCAAGTAAAATTGTGAATACAGGCCTTTTACTTCTACCTGGTATGGTGGTATTGCTACTATTTTACTCAAGTAAAACTATGTGTAAGTCCCCTGGATAAGAGTGTTTGATAAAATGTTTTGGAAGGCTGTGCCTTTAAACATTAATACATGAATGTAACATAATTATGTTTTCTGTACATTAAATGGCCATGAGCTCCAATATGGAGAAACAAGACTGTTCTCAGTGACCATATGTGAGAATCTAAGGAACCATCAGGAATATGAGATTGAATGCATTTAAATTGTATTTTATTTTAACAGAAAAACTGATGGTAGTAGACAAGCTATTTATCAATAGGAATGTGTGATGTTTGTTATGATACATATTAAAATGATACATTACAAAACAAAGAATGCAGCCCTGTTTTATCGTCCAAAGTAATTTCATGGATATCTGCTGTTTCTAATGGTTTTCGAACGCTCGGTCAAAGGTGAAAGCAACAACTTAGTTTATTTAGTTAGGACGTCACATTCTAACACAGCCCGAATACCCTATTTAGCATACACGGCCTCAGTGGCACACCTCGCTAATCATTAGACTCTAAATCCACTTTCACTGAGAGTCTGGGTTCGACTCCCGCTTGGGACAATACTTTTTCAAACAACCGCAGACTACTTTTTTTTGTCGATAAAGTATAGTTTTGGACCATGACGGAGGCGCGCCGACTCAGCTGACCTTGAGGCCGAGGAGTCGTGCCCGAGCGCCTCCAGGCGCGAGTGCCCGCGACGACCGGCCGATGGTCTGCTAGTCGACTAAGCGCCGTCCGAGTTATGTACCGATAGGCACAGAATCGTAAAATGATGTGGGGACTGCGTTTGCCCCAACTGCCACTCAGTGCACTAACATAGCTCGCGTCGCCAGGCTACAAAAGTAGGCAAACATTGGGTGAAATTAGCTGACCTACAAGCTCACAATGCGTCACAACACACTGTTAGCTTACAGTGTGCTACATGAGCTATTTTAGGTGAAGAGAAAAAAGGAGGGGACCAAGCATAGATGCCTGGGTGACCCCATGAAGTATATAGGGTTTACAGGGTTTAAGTGGTTAAAAACTGTGTATAAAAATACAATGGGACTTCATCATGGTGGGAGCTCTAAATCTAGAAAGAAGTATTAGATTTGTACAGGTTGTCCATCTATCAATAGCAGTGAATTGAAATTTAACAAATGGATCAACTCTGTGATCAAATCTACCAATTTGACTACTGTAATTGACTTTGTTGGTGTCAGCCAATGCCTCCCTCTCACATCTGCACTTGAACAGTGGTTCTCAAACCTTTTAATTTCAAGGACCTCCAGTTATTAGGGCCATGGACCTCCCCTCCATAACTGAGACTGTACAAATGAAACCAAATGGACCCTTACGAGTCCATTTGGTTCCATTTGTAAACTCTCGCAGTCACTGACCCTTGAGGGTACATTTGGTTCCTATCAATCAACTATCAATCATTTTGCTGTGGGGACTCCTGGAACTCCTTCAAGGACCCTTGTGGTCCCTGCACCCCACTTTGAGAACCACTAGTCTAGAATGTCACAGCTTGTCTATATGCGTTTAGTTTTTTCCATATTTTTCTTACTTATTACTTCAGATAGGTAAAGACACAAGAAACCAAGGGCAGAGAGAGAGGAGAGACAAGACTGGGGGTCAAATAGAAAAAAAAAACAGATCTTTGCACTCACATGGAGCATGGTCTGTGCACTGACTGGCTGAGTCAGCAGGCACCCCCACTACTTTTAACGGGACCCCCCCCCCCTTCCTGGCTGCCGTTCACATGGCTCCCTGTATGTTTTAGGTTTGATTTAAATATTTTATTATTTGCCTTAAGTGTCTACAAATCGGCCTTGATCCAACTTATCTCTCTGACCTGCAGACTCAGGGTCAGCATTATTGCTCCCCCACACTGGACTATGGCTGTCCAGTGTGACATGTGAGCACAGACTTGTGACCTAATAGTGCATTTGCTCTGAGACATTGCAGTAGAATCTTCCTGTTTTAAATCCAGCTTACAGAAGATGTATTTTCGATTACTGGACATATAATGTTTGTACGTGTATGTTTGTATTTGTCTTGTACTGTACTGTACAATCTTGCCATTTTAAACTTACTCAATTCCTTATTGTTATTCTTTGTTTATTAATTGTTATTGCTGTTGTGTAATATATGAGATTTAACTAATATAATCTTAAATCTCAGATCAGGGATTTTGGTCTGGGTCTTCTGGATTGCACCCTCTTGTTTTTTCTCAAGACACTAATGTCTCTGAACTCTGAACTAGCTAAAAAGATAAGATAAGACCTTTATTGATGCCACAAGGAAAATTCAGTTGGCAAAGGCACACTTTAATAATGGGGTTTGTCAATTGAAGTGATGCTGCCAACTGTGAATCAGAAGGACCGTTGACCCTTCTTTGTTAAATTTTTATTTCAAGCTTGATGAAGGGTTGGCCTATAGGGTACTTTTATTTTAGTTGTTTGATTATCACTGTGTAAGTGTGCACACACTTTGTGTTTGACACTGTGCAATACATGTGTTAGATAGCCTATTGAAGTTATTCTAATTTTAAATAAAGTGAGTGTCCATTTGTCTGAGCCGCTGTTTTATTTTGTTTCTTAAAATAGAAATTATGATATATATATATATATATATACATATATATATATATGTATATACATATATATATATATATATATATATTATCAATATGTTTTATTAAACATATTGAAAAAAACAAGAAGCACAAGTAAAATACTTAACTTGATTATGTCCATGTTTCAATACTACTTCTACTCCATTACATCTCAGAGGCAAATATTGTACTATTTACTCCACTACAATGATTTGAATATCTTACTAGTTACTTTAAAGATTTAGATTATGATTGCGAACCATACATAAACCACTTCAACCCTATATAAACTTTGGTTATTTGTAGCCAATCTACAAGATCACAATCCGTTACAATGTGACGCGTTATGAGCTTGCAGATCTGCTATTTTCAAATGTATTTTATACATTTTGAAAACTTGAAATTGGGCATTCTGGATAATGAGTACTTTTACTTGTGTTTATCCTGCAATCTCAAAGAACACAGGATGTCCTTCTGAACTAATCGTCTGATCATGAGTTAACCTTTTTTACTTGCTTGAACAGTCAACAAACTGAACTGTGGACCAATGCTGCCACCTGCTGGGTCATAAGAGAGGTAACAGTTTTACTCTAAAAGGGTTGACAGGGTCTTGTGTGCTTCAGCTACTCTCTAACAGGAGTTTAAATTATTCAAACACAGGTCTATGGGTCACTTCTGAATGACTGAACCCACAGAAGGTTCTGGAGCACATTCCATTCGCTTCAGAGATTTAATTGGGTGCATCGAATTAAGCGTCTATAACGTTCTTCCTCAGAAATGATAATGACAAACATTTGAAAAACTGAAATATACCCAATTGGAAAAAGTAATTTTTACTTAAGTAAAAGTATCAATACGGCAATGAAATACCACCGCACTTTTATTTTACCTCTGGGGCAGAATCTGCCAATGCTTTGTCAATGCAAATGCGTGGATTCACGCAAGAGCAGATTTTTCCGCTTATCGCGCAGACCTTGCGTTTATCCGCTCTACACGAAGAAGCATAAAACTGCTGGAGGCAGGAGCTGATTTTCCCCCTCTGTCCAATCGGGTGAGTCGAAGGCGGACCGTCCCAAGACTCAGGAAGCAACATGGTGCTCTCAGTGGACCAACTGGTTGTAGCTGTTGCATCTCACCCAGTACTTTATGATTTGTCCACTTGGGGTTCGTACATCTACATACACATTCAGATTTAACATATAAGTGCTTACCCTATGGCCACGGATTTTACAATCATGTACGGGCCCAGTCAGAAGTACCCGTATCTTCCATATTGTTCAATAAAAAGCATTTTAATCAGATTGGTGGCCATTTTCCCATAGAGTTATAATGTACCAACAGTGCAATACACCTCTCAACCGCTAGGGTCGCGCAGTTGAAAGCATACGGAGAAAATGACCATTGATTGGATTAAAATGCTTTTTATTGAACAATACGGAAGATACGGATACTTATGAGGGCCCGTACATGATTGTAGCATCCGTTTTTTGAGCTTGTAGATCGGTTATTTTCAAATAGTATAGGGCTGAAGTAGTGTTTCGTAATAATAATCAAAACCTACAAAGTAACTAGTAACTAAAGTTTTCAAATAATTGTAGTGGAGTAAAAGTACAATATAGCCTCTGAGATGTAGTTGAGTAGAAGTAAAAGTACTGAAAATTGAAAATACTCCAGTAAAGTAAAACATCCTCAAATTTCTCCTTAAGTAAAGTTGACTACATGTAGTCACTTTCCACCACTGTTGGGTGCAAAGAAAGCGACTAAAGTTCTTCCTCAGAAATTATAATTGATTGATTGAATACTTTATTAGTCAGAAATGTAAACAGCACGAGGTACAGTCATACATTAAGGCTAAAAGGATAACATAAAGGATTGGGGGGGGCTTGTTTCCATTGTGGTCCTATGTTCAATTCATCAGCATACTGTAGCATACAAATAACACAATAATACATATCATCAACAAATGAGTATCGTTGTGTTATTTGTATGCTATGTTGATGAATATATGAAGAATAATGACAAAGTTTGAAAAACTGAAATAGTACTACCCAACGTCATCCCAAAAGGAGGTCTCATACTGGTCAAGTAGGCTAATGGTGGTTAAACATCTGTATTTGTGTTCACATTTAACATTAAATTCTTGAATAGAGTAGATGCACAAACTTGGGAAACTCAACAACAAGTGTTTCAGGATACAGATCATAGATACAGGGAGCATCATTTCTCCTCCATATGTGGCGACTGCCAATTATCACAGACACTGAACAGAATGTAGCCAATGTCTTATCAGCTCTTGGCTTATTGGGCATTCTTGTAATCTGCAGGCCTCTCACAACTAGTTTATGGACATTACTGAGGCTTCCAAATATCAGTGGAAAGTAAAAGTACATTTACTCAAGTACTGTATACTTACAAATATGTGGAATGTTTACTTTACTGGAGTATTTTACATTTTCAATACTTTAACTTCTACTTCACAACATCTCAAATGTTGTACTTTTTACTCCACTACAATTATTGGCTATTTGAAAATAGTACTTTTACTCCAGTAAATGTTTAATACTATAATGGACTGTGAAAAGGCTCGAACGGCCAAGGCTCAAATGACAGTCAGAGATGCATTTTGGGTTTTTCTATTTCACCCAACTCCTCCATCAAACTCCAGTGCAAGAATATATACATTTAGCAACAATAATACTGGCCTAAAAGTCAAAAATAAAGCAATGAGAACAATAAATAAGCACTTAAGGCAAACACGTATAAACCAGACCCAACAGGGTAAAAGCTCTCTTCAGGCTAAACCTTGATCACACAAGGCCCTGTAGCTCTCCCTCAGGGATGTTACCTGTGTTTCTGCCCATTACAAAACGTATTCCCAAACTGCCCCTGCAGCCTCCCATAAAATAGGTAAAATAGGGAGTGGATCCTACCGTACCCGAACCAAACCCGCACCCTAACCCTAACCGCACGCGGATGCCACATAGTCGGAGAAAAGGTCTGTCGGATTAACGCATGCCTCCCATCCTACCACAGGACACAGAACCAATTAGCAACAATTCCAAATACTTCAATAAATACTCTCAGAGCTTCCCCCGTGCCACAGTATAAAAGTAACCTAAATATTCCTAATGATGCGTTACAATTAAACAAATATAACTTGGGGTAAAGACTCAATGATAGTTTAAATAAACACAATACTCCTAAAGCATATGAAACACCCCTCCTCCACAGCACTTGGCACCTTCCCAATCAAGGGGATTGCCACCAGCAGTGTAGGAGAGACAACCAGCAAACCCTCAGTGAACATTTCATTATCAATACACAAGTTTAAAACCAATAGTCCTTGCATAACTTTCAATGCAGTCAGATGTGTGTATGTGTATATAAGGCACGGGTTGCCCCTTGACATGGACGTTTACTTGTAACTGAGAATTCCTACATTGTGGTGTTGATACTTTTACTTAAGTAAAACATGTCCACGACTGCCAAATATGAACACTAGCCGTTTACATTTGTAACCAAGCTGTATAGCATCCTTACCTTAGGACGTTGGTACAGCACCTTGGTATGGAAGGCCTCTTCAAGACTGTGGTCCAATGTACAACCCACTTCCAAAATGGTCACTTCTCTACTTTCCTCATCAACAACAACGACAGCTGGTGTATTAGCGCGCGCGAGCGCGCACACACACACACACACACACACACACACACACACACACACACACACACACACACACACACACACACAGCCACCACACAACTCCTCTTGCAGCTTTATTTACTAATTACTTTGTGGATATTAGCACAAAGCAAATAAATGATGGGTAAGTTACCCAGCAGTACAATCAGCCCCACCTTTACTAGCTACAACATTAAAGTGATGAACACATGAATGCATTAATAATTACAATCCAATAGGCCTATACTGTGATTGTGAAATGGGACTTTCTGCATAATTAGTAGCCTACATACATGTTTGCAGTGGTGTAAAGTACATTTACTCAAGTACTGTAAGTACAATTTTGAGGTATTTTTTACTTCACTTTTTTACTTTCCAATTTTCTGTACTTTATTATTTTTAATATTGTACTTTTACTCCACTACAATTATTTGAAAACTTTAGTTACTAGTTACTTTTGCAGTTATAAATGATTAGATTATAAAACATACATTAACTAGCCTGGTAAACCCTCCCTCCGGAAATCTCATTTCCATTTGATTCCTGAAATAAAATACAATTGAGATTTCTGGAGGGAGGGTTTACCAGGCTATACATTAACCACTTCAGCCCTATTTTATGCTATTTGAAAATAGCCGATCTACAAGCTCACAACGTGTCAGGACGCGTTGTGAGCTTGTAGATGTCTATTTTCAAACATTTTAGAACTTAACATAATAAACAATAACATTCTGAACCACAGGCCTTCTACTTTTATATTATGGTATTGCTACTTTCACTAAGGTGAAATATCTGAGTACTTCTTCCACCACTACATTTTGCTGACAATAATCTTTTATTTTATTTTATTTTTTTGTAAATTGTAAATAAATACATACATAGGCCTACATACATACATACATACATACATACATACATACATACACACACACACACATACATACATACATACATACATACATACATACATACATACATACATACATACATACATAAATGTTAGGAATTCTTTTCAGTTTCAGCATCATAACAATCACTTCATAACGAAGTGTACTGTACTTTGTACTGTACTGTACTTTGTACTTCCATGTACTGTTATGTACTGTCATGTACTGTTCTCATGTCTTACTAAATAAAATACATCAATCAATCAAGTGCAGACATTTTGCGTCAATCTACAACGGGTTTACGACACTGCTATGATGCGGGGTTATGTATTTTTGTAGTTTTTTCCTCACCCGGGTGATTTTTGTAGTTCTTTCCTCACCCGGGCCGTTGGCCGCCAGCCGTCCAATGAAATCCGAGAACCGGAAAAGGAGCTCCTGCGCGAGACCACGATAGCCCCTCCCCCCCGCTGACAGAAGCATGCGGATGGACCCAAAGCTGAGTCCCGCGCTCACACGCCCATCCACATGATTTGTAAGTCAGCGATCTGCGTTCCCAGCGGCAGCAGAGCAGCAGCCAGTGTTGCCAGGTCTGCTTATTATAAGCGACGTTTGGCTTGTTTTTCTGTAATGTCGCTTGTACACATGTGGTGGATGAAGTAGTCACATTTATTTCTTAAGTAAAAGTATCGATACATGTAGAAATACTCTGTCAAGTAAATGTCCGGAATTCAAAATTTACTCGAGTAAAAGGACAAATGTATTGGTATCAAAATGTAATTAAAGTAGCCTACTAAGCAGAAAGTAGGCCTACTCATTATGCAGAATGTCCCATTTCACAAGTTTTCCGATGGGCCTACACATCTTTTGAAAATAGCCGATCTACAAGCACACATTGCCTCACAACACATTGCCAAAATGTATAGAGCTGAAGCGGTTAATGTATGTATTATATAATAATAATCGAAATCTACAAAGTAAAGTAACTAACCCTGACCTAAACCTTTCCATGGGGTCCTTTGTATTAAATATGTAGAAACATCAAACATGTAATGACAGACAATAGGCTGCACTATGCAAAACATCATATGAATAATTTGAAAACAAAAATATTGTACAGTAAACAGGGGGGGGGGGGGGTATAGTATACAGTAAAGCATACATGATGTTCACATCATGTATTTATTTTGCAACATTTTCCACAAAATAGACAATTTAACATCGAGGTGCCCAGAATGATGTCCCTAGTGACTGCCCATGCACCTGTCCTGTATCCAGTGTGGGCTGTGTTTTTTTGGGCTTGTTTCTAAAGTGTGGTTGTTTATTTGGTCTTGCTTCCCAAATGTTGTTTAATGTTGTTGTTCTCAAACATGTTTAATGTCAAGGACCCCCACATTAATATGTGATTGTTCGCGTACCCCATCTGAAAATAAATTTGTGTCAGGGACCCACAGCTTTGTTGTTAACATGTTTTTAAAATATTCCATATTTTGTGTAGCCTGATTATCAGACTAAATTAAGCTTTCACCCAGTGGAGTGTCTGAAGCCAGGCTACATTTTGTCACTTTTTTTTCAATATATATATATATTTTTTTGCTGAAAATAGCAGATCTACAACTTCTACAAGTACTCATGTGGCCTTCTTCGGGGCTTGTTTTCATAGACCTGGTTGCTTATTTCACTCGTAGAATCTGGCAACACTGGGCAGCATCGGGAGGTGCGGCAGTGCGCGCGCGCACGCACGCACGCACGCACGCACGCACACACACACACACACACACACACACACACACACACACACACACACACACACACACACACACACACACACACACACACACACACACTGTCACACGCACACACACACACACTAATATCACCAGGACTATTCGTTCCGCCGAAATATGAGCCATTCTCTGCTTTATAGTAAGTCATTGATTTGCATATGAATTATGAATCCATCTTATTCTCATAAAAACTCTTCCTATTCCGGCACGAAGCGGATCTCTGGTAGATCTCGTAGATCTAGTCGATCTAGTATCAAACGGAGGTTATTGTCTGTCCAGTCATTGTCATAGTGCCGGTGAGCTGCTCCATGATATTTTATGTCTCAGATGATTTATTGTTATGAATATGAACATTTTGAGCAGGGTATTGTAACATTACCATACATAGATAGCGTTCATATTGCGTTATAACGACATTATTATGGGTAACAATTGGAAGTAGGCTACATGGGGGGATTAAAGGGTCCCTGTTGGCCCAATGCATTGGGTTCTTTATGTCTCTGTGTGTAATAATCAATAATCAATCATTAATAATCATAACAGACTTTACAGTGGACGTAGAACATGTTTGGTTTGGATGGAATAACTGAACCGATGTGTCAAACCGAACCCACTGGTGTGCTACACCCATATTGGTGACCCGACGAACTTTGTGACCACAGAGTTGGCTGTGTTGGTTTCTATTTGAGGGTTTGCTCGTTGCATTAGAGTTGTGGCACATATATTTTCGGCGCCAAGTTGTGTTTATTATTATTGTTATTGTTATTGTTATTTATTTATTATTAGTAATATTATTATTATTATTATTATCACTATTTTTACGTAATACGTAATAACATGCTTAATGCAGTTTACTCAGTGGTGTAAAGTAACTAAGTACATTTACTCAAGTACTGTAATTTTGCGATGGTTTTACTTTACTGGAGTATTTCAAATTTTCAATACTTTTACCTCTACCCTACATGTCAGAGCAAATATTGTACTTTTTTACTCCACTATAATTATTATTATTACAAAATACACATTAACCACTTCAGCCCTATATACATTTCGGCAATTTGAAAATAACAGATCTACAAGCTTGTAGATCTGCTATTTTCAAAAGATTTTTATACATTTGACAACTTGATGATTCTTTTCTGCAAAATGTGTACTTTCTACTTTTGGTACTTTAAGTACATATTGATGAATACTTAAATTTTGAATTTCAGATTCGTACTTGTAACAGAGTATTTCCACATTGCAGTATTGATACGTTTACTTAAGTAAAAAAAACGTTTTGTTTACTGATTAAAATCCCGCCTCAAGTGTACAATAGTGCCTCCTTCAGGGGAGACAGAATTCCGGACTTTTATTTGTATCAGGGTATCTCTACATTACAGTATTGATACGTTTTCTTAAGTAAACAAATTGTGTACTTTTTCCATTACTGGAAGTACATAATAACCTGATTAATGCAGCTTACTCATTAAATCCTGCCTCGAGCGTTAGTAGAACAGCGCCACCTTCAGTGGAGAGACACAATTCCACTGGGTCACCGCGTTGCGCGTACCACCACCACCCCGTCCAGATGGAGGGGACAGAATTCCACTGGGTCACCGCGTTGCGCGTAACACCACCCCGTCCAGACAGAAGAACAATCCATTTAATCCTCCTCTCCCACAATGCACCGCGCGCCGCCCATCTCTCGCGCACCAGACTGACTGTTACTGTATGTATTTCCTGTTTATTGTCGGCGGATTTTCTCTCTCAGCTCACGTTATAGATTAAAAAATATATTTTTATTAAATATCCGGGACGTTTTCCCATCAACATCTTCAAGGTAAAGACGGTATAAACAGCGGAATAACGGTGCATTAACGTTGTTATAAGCAGTGGTTGTTGCCAGAGGAATGCATTTTCCCTCCTATATAATACAGCTCAAGAGGGACATGGTTTATTTAACCCATTAAAACCCCATATGGGTTAACCGGAGCCCCTCAGGGCTCAATACTAGTGTATTTTCCGTTTTATGTTATTGTGTGGGGAAAGCTTTTCGCTGAAAATAGCCGATCTACAAGCCCTCGCGTTGCGTTGTGATCTGCTGTTTTCAGGGAAAGCTTTCCCCACACTACCGATGCTGGGGTGCAAGTGGTTAAAATCATATTTTTTTGTTGTAATAATCTAAAGTGGTTTATCGGTGTAGAAATGTGATCATTGTGTGTCGTTGTGTTGTTGGCATTGGGTCGGACATGGTGGGATGGAACTGTCTTTATGTGCTGTTGTTGTTGTGGACTCATGCATTTTTTATGTGTGTTTAACATCTGTTTATTAATGGCATATAATATGTGTTGTATTGGATATTTGTAGATCTACAAATGTACTGTAGGCCTACTGTAGATGGTGGTAGTGAAGTACTGCTGGACGATACAGACAAGGTTTAGTATCAGAGTACATCTTTGACCAAAGACTTCAATATTGATATTGTGGTGCTTTCACAAAATATTTAGACATAGATATATAGATATATATATATATATTATAAATAACCATCAATAATGTCTATATAATAACTAAGTGATAAAGATAAATATAAATGGTAGAATAGCTATAACAGTCAGGTTTGTTCAGAAAATGGCATCACTTTACTGTAATTCCATTCCCTTGCCACCTTTAGGCATATATGTATACACACACACACACACACACACACACACACACACACACACACACACACACACACACACACACACACACACACACACACACACACACACACACACACACACCCCTGTGTATTGCTGTGTTCATATTGACATATTTGACCAGTTTATCTGTTTCTTTCTGTCTCTATTTCAATGATGATATCAGGATATTACGATATCCAAACGGCCACATGATATCACACACACACACACACACACACACACACACACACACACACACACACACACACACACACACACACACACACACACACACACACACACACACACACACACACACATACACACACACACACACACATACAAATAGCAAAACTAGCAGATATGCAAGCTTGTAGATCTGTTTGTTTTTTTTCCTGCAAAATGGAAATGGTTTTTCAGAAAACATTTTTTGTGAACATTCTCGCCTATAATGATATGCACAAAATAGGGACGCCAGGTTGAATGTGGTTAATGTTTGTTTTACAATTTGCAATTTAGGCATTTAGGAGACACTCTTATATCCAGAGCGACTTACACTTTTGGGGAGTCACGGCCTGAAAAGTCTGGGAACCTCAACCCTTGTTCTAGGCCATCATCATTGTGTTAATGTCTCTCTGTCTCTTCCAGAGCTGCGGACCATTTAAAACCCAAAATATCATCATCATCGTCATCATCATCACTGCTGATATTCACCAGACCTCGACCTCCAGGAAAGGTGCGGCCCGGCCCGGCGCCCCCCCAGTTCGCCCGCGTGTCCCCGACCGCCGCCGCGTTCCCGTGCGTCCGTCCGTCCGTCCGGTCTGGTCTTGTGACTAAAAAAAGATGGAGGTGGACTGTGAGACGGGGGTGGAGCTGACCTCGTCGGAGCCGGACGCGCTGGGCGCCGACTTCATCACGGTGGAGCTGGACACGCAGCCCATCGAGTACGTGGTGAAGTGGGCCGAGGTGGGGTCAAAGTTCACCATCTCCTGCGTCAAGAAGGACCAGGACGAGACCACCACCGAGCTGCTCACCGCCGAACAGCTCATGAAGGTACAGCACGGTGGAGACAACTTTATTGTCACAGGTTTACAGCAGCGTGATCTAGAATGACAGTGACGACACTAGCATAGACTCCCATCGTAAGAATGGAATGCGGACATGCTCTGTCTCAATGAGGAAGTTCCAATGTTTGGAACTATAGCCCATAAAGGCCCGCTTTGCGGCGAGATCATAACTCTCTCTCTCTATGGGTCTGGTTTACAGGTGTAAAACCGTGGGTGAAATTTGTTTTTGTGCGAGCTCTACATCGTTTTAGAAGGGGGGTAGAAGGGGGTGGGGGCAAGAGGGAAGAGAGAACAATCAATAAAAACAAGCAAATGATGTACATGTTTACACATAGTACCGTATATCTATTCGTGCTGTAAGTACCTGAGGTACGACATAAGGTGTGTGAGCATACAGTAGCAGCACATAATATACTGTACATGAATCGATATGCTATGGACGTTAGTTATGGCCACATTGAGTCCACATAAGGTAACTGACACTGGTATAATCCGTAGGGTCTATGTACAGCAGACTCAAACAGAGTCAGGGTGCTGATATAGTGCATGTTGGCTCACTGGAAACACTCTGCTACACCAGTGGGTCTCAAAGTGTGGTCCAGGGGCCTTCATGGTTCCTTGAGGGGGTTCCAAATGGCCTCTTACGGGTGTGTAACTCTGAGAGTGTACACACATGGAACCAAATGTATGCGTAAGGGTCCATTTGGTTCTATTTGTACACTCTCAGAATTATGGGGGTCCTTGAAATTGAAACGTTTGAGAACCACTGTGCAATACACTCAGAATTCAGAAGACAACATTACAGGTGTAATTCATTGGGTGAAATTAGTTTTTGTGATAATTGGCTTAATTAGTAGAATTGTTAAGACCTGTGAAAGAAGTAAGGAAGAGGCCCAATTTCTTCCCAATATGGCTGCTGTGCATAGAGCCTCTAGGTCCTCACTAATGCTCATTATAAGAAAGATGGCACCATGTCTGTCTACTCACTCTGCATCTCAGACAGTTCAGAAACCTGCCTATAACAGGGACATAATTGATGGGAATTCCAAGCTCTTCCTGTTAGAGAGTTAGCATACTGAAATAGAAGCCATTGTTCTGACCCTACCACAATGTAGACATACTCAAGTTACAAGTAAAAAACCTGTATTCAAATTCAATTCATTTTACTTGAGTACTCATTATGAATGGCCTGTTTAACTGTCCCCCCCAATTTCTTTAGAAAAATGAATCAAACGTTTTGGAAAACAGACGAAGCAGAGGCGTTGTTTCAAACTAGGGGGTGGCACAAGAAAAAACCTCCACGTTTATCACTTAAACCCTGTTTTCTCACAACGTGTCCGTTCAATATTTTTAAGGCCAAGGACCCCTTAGCTGAGAGAGAGATGAAGCAGGGACCCCCGCTACATATTCTATAATATTGTTTGACAGCACTATCATTGTTTAGCGTTGTGTTTGTTGGTTTCATGTTAATGTTTATTTTCGGACAGTTAACCGCTTAATACACCCTCAATACTTTACCTATACACCAAACTTCTTTGTCAAAAAATAGCCGATCTACAAGCTCACAACGCCTCGCGCTGGGCTTGTAGATCGGCTATTTTCGGCTAATGTTCCCCTCAGAATAGGGATGCTACATGCTGGGGTTCAAGTGGTTAATAATGTAAAAAAAAAACACTTAGGGATGCCATGTTTAAAGTGGTAATGGTTGCAGACAAGACAACTAATAACATGTGTGTCACATGGCACATGTAAATGGATGGCCGTGGATTTTGATGCACTCAGTGCCAATCTAAAATCTGATTAACTTACCAAAAACGTGGAGAGGTGGAGCACGTATTCATAAAATAACTGAATTTGAGGTTAAATGTTAACGATAGGGGTTGCCCCAAATGACGGCCCTGAGCCGAAGTATAAAAGGGTTTAATGTACATTGTCATTTTGTAATAATAATCCAAATCCGCAAAGTACTAAGTGTAGAAATTCAGTCAGGAACACTCACGTCATAAGTAGATTTAACCATTTATTGCAACAAATGGAATACAGTTAAACTTGGCGTTAATGGCTCTGCTCTTTAAGATGTTCCCTAAATTCTGCTAAGCACCATGCTAAGCAACGCTATACAAAGCCCACCACAGGTATACAAAAGCGGGCCCATAGCAGGACATTTAATCAGATTAAAACTTGAGTCATGCAAACTTGAATCTAGTTTAACATTAAGGCCATAGAACATTGAATTCAGTTTAGAGCCATGCAAACATTAAATTTCAGTTGAATTTAGAGCCATGCACACATGTATTTCAGTTTAACATTCAGTTTAAACATTTGGGTAAATGCAAGACTCTGAACTGTAAGGTGGAGGCTGGGGTGGTGGAGGCGAGCTTTGCCAGCAGCAGCAGCAGAGTGTGGCAGCAATTGAAAAGCAGAGATCCAGTGTGAGCCGTATTTAAACGGACCGCCTTGTTGAGGGAATGAGGTGTGATTGGTGTGTAGAAAAGCGTGGCTGATTGAAAGCAACTGACAGCTGATAACAGCTGAGGCGTACAGTATATGACTCCCGTGCCCTGACTGAACAAACACGATGCTTCATGTATTAGAAAACATAAAAGAATCAAGTAAAAGTACCTCAAATTGTACCTAAAAGTATAGTCCTTGATTAAGTGTACTTGGTTTTGAAGGTTGAGGGTGCAGAGGAGGCGTTCTTCGTGCCGTACGAGGAGGTGTACCCCTGCGAGGTGATCGAGCAGAGCGTGGAGATCAAGACCGACTCGGACCCGGAGGAGGACGCCATCAGGGGCGAGGGAGGGGAGGAGGAGGAGGAGGAGGCGGAGGAGGAGGAGGAAGAGGAGGACGAGGAGGAGGATGGAGAAGGGGAGGATGACGATGAGGAGGATGAGGAGGAGGAGGACGGAGACGGAGATTCGGACCAGGTCGACTACGTCCCCGACGACAGGCAGTACCGATGCACCTACTGTGGGAAATGCTACAGGTGATCATTATACAGTAATTGTACTGTTTATAAATCGTGGCTGTATTTAAACCTTTCAGGGTTTTTTTCGCCAATTAATGCCCTACTTCGTCGTGAGTGTCACGCAAAATTTGCAAAAATAGACGATCTTCAAGGTCACAACGGGTCGCTTTGCAACTAGGGATGTGAATGACTCAGTATTTTGCGTGTCGACGTTTCGTTGGCATTTGTCGATCAATTTTCTTTGCTCTTTTTTTTGCGCTGTGCAGAGGAGAGGAGAGGAGAGCGCAAACTGCACTTTCCTTATAAGCACCACAACTGCAGCCTTTTAGAAGGCTTAGAATTGTTTAGAATTGGCATCAAAGCCCTAATGATAATAAAAATGAAAATTGTAAACATGTGTTTATTAACACATTGACCGCCAGAGGTTAATCTCATAATGTACTCACCGGTGCCAACGTTTTATTGTTGTTTTTTGTTTTTTTCACGTCGCCATAGACCTTGTTAAAATCCGTAAGATTGAGCTGTGCACTGTTTGTTTACATCGCAGACATCTGCCTGGTTCGAGCAGTGAAGACCACGTGTCAAACGGTGCCTCCATGTTGTAGTTAGAACGGTTTATGTTAAACAGTGATCACAGAGGAGAAAAAACTACAAGGAGAAAATAGGGTTTCAGTTTCGTCATTACATCGAGGGCCGACGGGATCGGCAAAACCGGATCCCGAGTAATTCTGTTTCCGGTGGTGTTACAATGAAGTGGACCGTGACGAAAATTGAAAAAAGTTTTTTTTTTTTGAAAAAAAGGAAAAAGCACCACAGCCCGTAGGCTACGGGATCGGCGGTCAGAGTGTTAACACAGAACGCTTGTTTAATCTGGCTACAGCAGCCGATATAGACCAATTATTTGTTTACCAACATTGAGACTGGGCGCACAGGTGACTGTTTCATGTAATCAATTCCCAACAGATCCCCAAACCTGTTGTTTTGGGGTGCGCTGGTTTCAGTTCATTCAACCTCCTCTTGTGTGTTGGCTAGTGAGGCGCGCCCTAGCGAGACATACATACTTCATCGCACAAAGGTATTGCGCACTGAGAATAGCTGACATACAAGCTCACAACCGTGTCACGGATGCGATTCTCGGCACGTGCCACGTGACACCTTCGCGGGACGGAGCATAAATTAGGCTTGCCGGGCTGCAGCTGCACGAACAAGAACAGGTTCTGGTGCCATGATCATAGAGCGCTCGCTCAGTTCTTATGACAGCCACTGGAGGGGGGTTTGGGGGACAACTGCTTTGAATTGCTATTATTGTTGACACACAACAGAGACCAAGAAATATATATTTCAAGAGTAAGAGATCACAGTAAAAATCCTAAGCATTCTTCCTCCACACTGGGAGAAAAACAGCATCTGAAAGTTTGATGGGATGCATTTTTACACGTAAGGCTGTGACCACTTTGAAATTGCATCTTATGAGCGGTGGGGTTCATTTGGCGCGCATACTGTTTCTTATCAGTGTGACGTTGTATGTTAGGGCGTCTATAACTAACAAGGCCTATGTTTGACTAATTAGGAAGAATGATGTTCCTCAGAATGAGGTTCCTTCACAATGCCAAATAATGATAGTAACAACACAACACGTTCAACAATATGTAGCTAAATGGCCTGGATGTAAACATTTATAATATCGTACGGAGCGTTCCGGTAACCTCAGTGAATACAAGAATGCTCTCCCCAAAACACGGTCGCCCTGGATCAAATCCGGCGACCTGGGAACGGTCGCCACCAGGTGCCCCTAAACGTAACCTCAGTAACAAAAATGGGGGCGAGTGTGTTTTGGAGTGAACGTTCCGCTTGCTGTACCTCAGCTTACTTTCTCTCTCTCGTGGCACTGTCATTGTTTGGCGACAGGGCACAGTGTATTCTGGAAATGCCATCTGCTCACAGAAGGCTTTCCCCTCGACAACGCTAATAGGCATCTTCGGCTATCATCTTGGCTCTCAAATCAGTGATAATTTCTGCCTGCCGGCCATCACAATGGCGAGGTTTAACGGTGAAGTCTGCCATTCTGCTTTGCTTGGGTGAAGGCTTTGGGTGTCTCGCTTTAATGGGATTTGACATCACAGACTGTTGATACGCATACTTTGTGCTGCACAATTTGCATTGCACAGTTTTATCCAATCTTTAGCCAGTCTTGACAACATCGTCGATTCGTCCCACACCGCACTCCTATGTGAAGCTGACATTTTCAAGCGGGCTTTCAAGCATCCACAAGCAGAAAGTACACAAAACTAGTCATCGCACACACAACCAGACCGGACATGCACTAGCGCAGCACAGACACACACACCCACAACGTTCCCTCTCCCATTTGGAAAACATTGTATGATTTTTTACATTTTGAACTGGCTATTTTGGAAAACAGTAACGTTTATAACGTTTTTCAACAAGCCGTTAAAAGAAATTGTGTAATAAAAAAAAAAGTTAAACAAAAACTAACAAAACGATTTTTCAATTTCTATTTTTAGAATCGACAGGAGCACGAGTCGAAAATAGATTTTTGAAAGTCGACACATTGTTAACATCCCTAATTGCGACACGTTGTGAGCTTGTAGTGGCACTGCAAGCAGAGATTCCCGGAATTCATAGATAATTATTAACAGTGTCATTGCACTTTCTACTCGGCATGGCACTCATACATTATTATCATTATTTCTAGTGAGATGCCCATTCGCAACATATAGCCCTTCAGTTATGCAATATCCAGTGTACTTGTGTTTTAAAGAGTACTTAGTGGAGTCAGCACCCATTATAATAGTTCCTGGAGGCCAGTAATATTGATGACATCAGGGATGTCCATTTATGGCATAAAAGTGACAAAGGAGACAGACAGATACACAGATTTGTGGATTTATAGTTATTTTTGGAGAACCGCTGATCTGACCAACTTCATACTGGGCACCTTACTCCTTGGCGATACACACGACAAGTAGTGGAGTATTTCCAATTTCAATACTTTTACTTCCACTCCACTACATCTCAGAGGCAAATATTGTACTTTTACTCCACTACAATTATTTGAACACTTTAGTTACTTGCACTTTTACTCAAGTGAATTTAAAATTCCGGACTTTTACTTGTAACAGAGTACCTCTACATCGCAGTATTGATGCTTTTACTTAAGTAAAACATTTGAGTACTTTTTCCACCACTGGCGACAAGTTTGAAGTCGAACGGTTCTTGAGATATGCGGCAGACACACGGACAGACACTTGAGATTGTGTGCATTTATAGAAGGATTATTATTATCATTAACTCTCATCAACATTGTCCTAATTCCCAGCCACGCATCCAGCCTGTATCGACACCAGCAGACGCACACCGGCAAGGTCGCGGGTTCGATCCCCTCCAAGCGGCCCGTGATGCTGACGTCGTCCGTTCCCGCGGAGCTGAGCTACACGTGCCCTCACTGCGGCATGGCGTTCAAAGGCAGCCGCATGCTGGGCAGCCATCTGCGGCTGCACGGCAAGCGACGCATCCACCCATGCAACATCTGCGGCAAGGAGTTCAACCACAGCTCCAGCCTGTCCCGGCACCGCCTCGTTCACAAGAAGGAGTTCAAGTTCAAAGGTGGGGGCTGGAAAAATATCAGTTATTTTCCTTTTTAGCGGTTATTCTATCAATTACTTCTTCGATTAATCGAATAATCTCAAAGCGTGTTTTTTTTCATAATTTATTTTGTATATATCAACGAATTGACGCAGAACAATTGTTCTATTGTCAACTAAATTGATTTGTCTGACTGAGCACTTAAAGGGATAGTTCACCCCCAAAATGCATTTTTTTCTATCGATTAGTCACCCCATGGAGACTTGAATTCATGGATACTCATGGATATTCTTTTGCGACTAAAACAAACAAAAAAATCCATGAATTCAAGTCTCCTTACCCTGCATTCATTTAACCCGTCTTTCTGCACGTTGTTTGAATGCTTTCACGAATGTGAAATGTACGCATCCGTAAGGTACAATACCGCAGGAAACCGTGGGGGCATTAGTTATCCCCACAGAAAGGGCTTCTAGAAAAAAACATTTAGCCCTGTTAAAGCATGTAGATAAAACTACAAGGATCTTAAGGGGTTATCTTAAAATTTGCCATATGGGTAGAATCAAACATTTTTGACGGAACCTTTTGCGGAGATCCATTTTGATACTTCGTTGTACAACAGTGCCATGCAAAAAAAAAAATCATTGGTTAGTTTGATTAACTGTCGCACCCCCACTCTATTCAAAAGGATTGCCCAAGGACGCCGAGATCTCGCCCCCCAACGCCAACCTGCGCCGCGGGTTCAAGTCCCCCAACAAGGGCAGGAAGGGCAAGCGGAGGCAGCAGAGGGAGGGCAAGGCGTCGGATCAGAACCACCAGCCCCCCGCCGTGGTCGTGGCGTCTCAGGGCGGCGAGAAGTTCTACGCCTGTCCCCAGTGTGACATGACCTTTAGGACCTCCACCCATCTCTCCAAGCACCAGGTGAACCCAGGGCCCCAGTATATCACCATCGTCACATAATATATCGCCTGGTCGCAATTTGGGGGCAGCGGTGGCCTAAAAGTTAGAGGAGCGAGTTTGTAAATGTAAGGTTCCCGGTTCGATTCCAGAAAAAAAGTGAATGGTCACCACTCACCCCTCCCCCAACATCGCAAAGTGTCCTTGAGCAAGGCACTGAATCTCCAAATTGCGATAGTGGAGCTGCTCAGTGGCCAACAGTAGAATCCTGTGGTTGTACTGGTCAGCTCCCAGGTTTTAATGAGTGTGTGTGTGTCTGTGTTAGAAAAAGAGAATTTGTTCAGCGAACCTCCCCTGAGTAAAATAAGGTTATTTTTGCATAACCGTCAGAATCGTTATCTTTCAGCTGATTGAATTCATCCAATTAAAAAATAGTGGAAATAAAAATGCGTTTTGAGCTGGTTTGTCTATTTCCACTATTTTGAAAAACAGTATAAATGTATTAAGTACGCTGTATGTTCTGTTTTGATTATTTGTTTTGATTATTGGTGCACCGAGTGCTATGAGCTTGTAGATCTGCTATTTTTTAATAGCCAAAGAAATCTTAAAATGACACAGATGCGTTCCCGGTCTTAATGGATTAAAGCTCTTTGATATTACGGCCCCAATTGTTATGACAAATGAATGGCCAACTTAACATGTTGTGCCGGTGACGTCCCTCCAGGTGAACCACGTGAAGGAGCTGCTGGGCGGCTACACGGCCGGCAAGGAGAACCTGGGAGAGAGCTCCTCCGACCTGAAGATCCGCCTCAAGCTGTGCTCCAGGGACAAGCCCAACTTCTACACGCTCTGCAAGAAGAACCGGCGCCGCCGGCGCCGCGGCGGGGGAGGCGGGGCTAAGCGGGGGGCTCCCCCTCCCCTCGCCGCCGCTCCTTCCCCGGCCTCCGAGGACGACGAGGACGAGGACGAGGACGACGAGGAGGGAGGAGGAGGAGGAGGGGTACGGGGAGGAGGAATGACAACGGCGGCGAGGGGGGGAGGCGGCCGCAAGCGAGGCGCCGGCTCCCACGGCTGCAGCCAGTGCGGCAAGTGCTTTAGCCACGCCTCCAGCCTGGCGCGCCACATGCAGACCCACCGAGGAGGAGGGGGAGGGGGAGGGGTCGGTGGCGGGGGGCGGGGCGGCAAGTTCGCCTGCGGCTTCTGCGGCAAGGCCTTCCACCGGCAGGCGGAGGCGCGCGCGCACGAGAAGTCGCACGCGCTGTCGCACTCGGCCCCGCCCCCGGCGCCCGGCAGGAAGCTGTACAGATGCACGCTGTGCAGTAAGACCTTCATGCACTCCTCCAGCTTCTCCAGACACAAGAAGACGCACAGGGAGGGCGGGGGGGAGGGGGGCGGCGGGAACAACAACGCCGCCATCGCCAAGGCGATGGGAGGAGCTAGAGCGCTGATGATGGACTTGGAGGGGGCGCCCATGGACAGTACAGACTCTGAATGAACCAATCAGGACCCACGCCCCCCCTCCCCCCCACCCCCCCGACAGCCAGCCACCCACAAACCACCTGATGGTCCCTCCCTTCAAACCCCCTCCCCCCCATTCTTCCACACATCCATCAGGGTGGGGTTTCAGACTGTGGATGCTGTACTGTATGACATCTGATCATTATATGTCCATATATGGTCATGGATTATGGTCGTGTTATGTCCATATACGCTCGTGAATGACCATTTAGCCCGTCGCTCAAAGGGAATAGGGTTTGGATTACTTTCAAGTGAAACATTAGTACCTTCCTTACTGTTTACCCACCTACCTACCTTTCCTACCTACATACCTACCTACCTTACCCACCTTACCAACCTACCCCAATACCTACCGTAACTACCCCTACCTACCCGCCCACCTACCCACCTACCTCTCATCTCCTCTCTGCTTTTTGTTGATTAGCTTGCGCTCTCCATCATTACCCCTGAAAACAAAAACAAAAAAAACAAGGAAAATGATTTGATTATTTATATTTGGACGTTGGACATTCCCTCTCCGACAGCGCAGGGAGGCAGGGTTGCAGGTCAGGGTTCAAATTGTCGCTTCCATTTTTATTTTTTTAAACACCCCGGGTGTTCCGTGTCGCAGACCAGCCCACACCTATAAATGAATGAACACACATAAGCATCACTTATTTAACACTATAAACATGTGATTTGTTGTTTTCTCATCTGAACATCCTAACATCCTCCAGCGTGTTCAACTCTTCCTGACTCAAAGCAGCGAGACCCCTGGTTCTCATCATGTTCTGAAAAGTTTTTTTTTACTCGATGTATTACCCAGAATAGGTCCTATATGCACGACAGCCATATTGGCAAGAAATAGGCTCTATGCACAGCAGCCATATTGGCAAGACATTGGGCCTCTTCCTTCCTTCCTTCCCAGGTATTACCAATGATGCTAATTAAGGTTTTGTTCAGTTCTGGTCAACAGAGTCAGCGTGCTGATATTGTGCCCACTGGAACACTCTGCTACACCAGTGGTTCTCAAAGTGTGGTCCAAATGGTCTCTTACAGGTGTGTAACTGAGAGTGTACAAATGTAACACTCCTTGAAATTGAAAAGTTTGAGAACCAACTGGTAATATACTTGGTAAGACCTGTTAGGGAAGTAAGGAAGCGGAAACCAAATTCTTGCCAATATGGCTGCTGAGCGATGAGCCTAGAAACTCTCCTAGAAAGAACATTCTCGGCATTCAAAAGGCAGAAATGTAAGACCCAACAACCTGCAGTGGAGTTGTTTAGTTGTTGTGTTCTGATAGACTGATATATTTACTGATCCCTGAGGGCAGATTAACCACTTAAACCCTATATACGTTTGTTGTACGACAAATAGCAAAAACAGCTGATCTACAAGCTCAGAATGTTCCGCAATGCAGTGCGTTATGAGCTTGTAGATGTGCATTTTTTAAACATTTAAAAAAAATAAAAACCATTGAAACATTTTTAAAATGGTTGAACAAGTTTGAAGAAAGCGGAGGGAAACCTTTGAGATTCTATTATTTTTTATTGGAGTTTGTGGCGCTCTGCACTTGGGGCAGTGGTTCTCAAAGTGTGGTCCAGGGACCCTCAGGGTTCCTTGAAGGGGTTCCAAATGGACCCTTTACAGGTCTGTAAATTTGGTTCCATTTGTACACTCTCACAGAGTCACGGGGGTCCACGAAAACAGTTTTAGAACCACTGACTCAGAGCAACCAAGAAGACATGCGTCTGTCCTGTGTCCATTTCTGACCTCCATGACCTTGACTGGCTTTGATGAGAACCCACTGGATTTAGGCTATAGTTCCTGACAGTACGGCGTTCTGATTGGTTGGTCAATGTTATGGCTTGTTTGATATTCGACGTTCCCGTGTGTTAAATTATTATTATTACTAGTAGTATTATTAAGCGTTAAGAATATGAAATCCAATCAGGTTCAAATGAAAGCCATCGTGTTTTATCATCAATACGGCCTCAACTCTGTTTATGTGTGCATGACGAGTAGAACCTGAAGACTAGTCTCTTGTGTGGTTTAGATTTCTGCCCCGTGCGTGTGCGTGCGTCTGTGTGTGTGTGTGTGTGTGTGTGTGTGTGTGTGTGTGTGTGTGTGTGTGTGTACATACTTGTATTACTATACTTATGAGGGCCAGTCTTCCCCACAAATACAGTAGAATGTGAGAATAGACCTTTTCCTAAGAGAAAGGGTGGTTTTATGATTACATGATTTATGATGATTTGTTTTTTGTCAGGCTTACAATTAGAAAAAGATTCAGTTTGGGGTTAGTTTTAGTATTACACATTTATAGGTTAGTTTTAGGGGTTAGGATTAGAGTTTGCCTGATTTATCTTTGGTAGCGAGCCAGCGTCATGGACCCCAAAAAATAGCAGATCGAGCTCGTATTATCTCGTATTTGTTGGCAATTTTTCTGTAGTTTTCTGGCTGTTTTCAACGTTGTCGTAAAATGTTGATGTCCTCACAAATGTAGTATTACAAAACGTATGTGCGTGTGTGTGCGTGTGTGTGTGTGTGTGTGTGTGTGTGAGTGTGTGTGTGTGTGTGTGTGTGTGTGTGTATGTGTGTAAGATAGTAGCTCTGCAAGAACCCGCCGCTGATTTTACAGTATTTTGGACAAAATGTGCAAAATATCCCCCGTGAAAATAATCTCCATAATGATGTCATAACTGTGGATTTCATATTTTGACAGTTCAATGTATTGATGATGTTTTGGGGGGGGGAAACTGCACTTCTTCTAATAGGCCTATTTAAGAGTTTGAAACACAAGTTGTAATATATATATAGTATATATATAAAAAATATATATATATTAATGGTGTTGAATGAGATTCACAAGAAGATTTCAAGAGAGGCTGTTTAGGAGGCCAAGCCAAACCTAGCTGTCCCCAACCATACCCAACACACACACACACACACACACACACACACACACACACACACACACACACACACACACACACACACACACACACACACACACACACACACACACACACACACACACACACACACACACACACACACACACACACACACACGGTCAGGTGGGCGGTGCAACCTGGAAGCTTGTACAGACGCAAAATGCAAAAAGAAAACGACAAACAAACTCGAGGACCCTTTTCTTTTTTTTTTTGGTTGTGTGCTTGTGGACTTTGAAGCACAAATGAGGGTACTGCCTGCTTGTGAATAACATTTTACTGCTTGGAATTGGAACTCTTTTAATTTAATTGTGAAGCTATTTATGTGTTTTTTAGGCTGATGAGAAAGGATGCTGGGGGGGTGATTGCGGAGGTATAGTTGCATGTCGTCGCTGTCGCGTGGGAAAACCTTCAGGAAACGGGGAAAATAAGCTGTTGTTCCATTGGATCACAAGCTCTGGTTAATGCTTTCCATTGGATCAGTAGCTCTATTTATAAAACCAACACAGACGCACTTAACCAACGTTCACCTTCACTTCAAGAAAAATGGCAGACACGGCTAAATTAAGCCGATCTACAAGCTCACAACGCGTCTCGTCGTGACATGTGAGCTTGTAGATCAGCGAATCTATCACTTGCACGACAAAGTAGGGTGTTCATTTGTGAAAAGAAAAACAAAAAATATATGGAGATACAAGGTTTCTGGCCGACAGCAAAGACATCGTCTCTGTCGGGTGGAAACTTCATATGTCCAAAACTGTTACTTATCAGGATGTAAATTCCAAAACAGCAAAAGTAGCAGATCCACAAGCTCAAAACGCGTCGCTTTGCGCCACGCTTCGAGCTTGTAGATCTGCTACTTTTGGTGCTTCTGTGTGACGCTTGTAGTATGATCAAGTAGGGCGTTAATTTACGAAACAACACAAAGTCAAAATATGGAGATAGAGGTTTCTGCCCGACAGCGACGATACACACGCCTACCGAGCGCTAATCCCTGTCCACACACGTGACAAATTATATATATGGAAAAAAATGAAAAAAGATGAAACAAAACCGCTTGGTACTTTCCTCCCTGTCAGGATGACAAAATGACCCCGTTCTCTTTCATTTGTTTTTTTTTGTTTTATTATTCCAACGATATCAGCAGAGGTTTTGCATTTAGAGTCATATTGTGTTGATGAGTGTGTGTGTGTGTGTTCTGTTCTGTTCTGTTTTGCTCTGTTCTGTTCGGTTCGGTTCTGTTTTGGTCTGTTTATCGTGTTTTGCCAATAGAATTCATCCTGTTTGACATGTTTGCGTTTTGTAATAAATCTTTGAAAGATGTTTTTTTCTGACCTGTGTGATGTCGTTCTGGGGGTGATGTCATTGTCTTTGTTCTATTCGATAAAATGTGCATAGTGTTTTTGACTGTTGGGTACAAAGTAAGTCATTTCAAGATGTATGTTTACTTGAAGACCATTTTTACAATCATTTTACTGTTACTATGTTTTTTTGTGTGCTTTTCCCCCCAATTCAGTTGTTATTCCAATTAATTCCTCCCCACATTTGTGTGTTGTCACTGCTGTTGTAGCCGACTGACTCACCTGCCAGTGAGGAGCCCCCACTGGGAAGACGCAGAGTCTTCGTCCTACTCTTCCCGCCCAACACTCCCTGCTGACAGGTGCCGCCACCAGCCCGTAGGAATATGTGCAATGACCAATATGACCCTCCCCGCCCGGTTTCCGTCCCCCGAACATGGGTCAATAGGCTCTATGCACAGCAGCCATTTTGGAGAAAAATTGGGCCTCTTCTTACTTCCTTCACAGGTGTTACCAATGATACTAATGAAGGCTCTGTTCCATTCTGGTCAAACAGAGTCAGGGTGCTGATATTGTGCATGTTGGCTGGCTCACTAGAAACACTAGTGGGTCTCAAAGTGTGGTCCAGGGACCATCATGGTTCCTTGAGAGGGTGTAACTCTGAGAGTGTACAAATGGAACCAAATGGACCCTCCCGGGTCCATTTGGTTCCATTACAATAAAGGCTCTGTTCCATTACACTCTCAGAGTTATGGGAGTCCTTGAAATTGCTTGTTCAGGGTGGGATTGTCGGGTCTCTTCTCTACATGTAAAGTGTCTTGAGACAACTTGTTGTGATTTGACACTTTAATAAAATTGAATTGAAATTAAAAGGTCTGAACCACTGTGCTACACTAAATGGAACAGAGCCTTTATTAGTATCATTGGTAACACCTGTGAAGGAAGCAAGGAAGGGGCCCAATTTCTGTCCAATATGGCTGCTGTGCATAGAGCCTATTGTGTTTGTAAAGCCGGACGCACCACGGTGGGTTTGAACCCACAACCCCCGCGGTGGTGGCCAGATATTTTATCACTGCGCCACCTGAGTGCGTATTTTACATGTTATTTTATTAGCTTTAAACTGTGTTTGAGTTCTACAGTCTAGTGCTTTTCTAGCACACGTTAACATAGCAGTGACTAGATAAATAAAATGTAGCCTTGTTCCCAGCCTTTACTCACCTCCGAGGAGAAAAGTGGTTCTTCACGTATATATGGTTGTGGGCAACAGTGACTCAGGTGGTAGAGCAGTTGCTTGGGAATGGGCTCTATGCACAGCAGCCATATTATCACTTCCTTCACAGGTGTTACCAATGATACTAATGAAGGCTCTGTTCCATTTAGTGTAGCACAGTGGTTTCCACGACCCCCATAACTCTGAGAGTGTACAAATGTACACTTTTGTATAGTTACACTCTCATTTGTACACTCTCAGAGTTACACACCTGTAAGTGGCCATTTGGAAGCCCATGAGGGTCCCTGGACCCCAACTGTAGACCCACTGGTGTAACAGAGTGTTTCCAGTGAGCCAACATGCACAATATCAGCACCCTGACTCTGTTTGACCAGAATGGAACAGACTAGAGCCTTCATTAGTATCATTGGTAACATCTGTGAATGTCTTCACACTATGGCTGCTGTGAATAGAGCCTATTGGAAGGTTCTCGGTTCGAGCTCCGGCTTCCCCCTGGGTTAGTTCCTCTGCCGTCGGTGTGTGAATGTAAGGCACGTTATAAAGTGCCCACATTAAAGTGTTCTATAAATGCACCATTTACCATGTAGTTCCTGCCCATCACCATGAAATTTCAACATTTTGTCACAAATTGTGACAAAATGCACAAAATGAAAACCAAATGGGGCATAGTGATAATAACAGTTAAACAACATTAACAAAAAAAAAACATACACATGAAAAAACATAGGCTTCTACAAACAAATGCCATCAAAAGACAGATGAAACAAGCTCGTCAAGATTAAATAGGCTCATTCATCAAGATGAAATAAGCTCATTGGATCCTTATGAACTTGTAGATCGGCAAT
The DNA here is from genome assembly GCF_963454915.1 of Gymnoscopelus microlampas. Taxonomy (NCBI): domain Eukaryota; kingdom Metazoa; phylum Chordata; class Actinopteri; order Myctophiformes; family Myctophidae; genus Gymnoscopelus; species Gymnoscopelus microlampas. The sequence goes on from NC_139950.1 coordinate 12,870,985, forward strand.
ATCCGCTGTGTGACACCATCGTATAACAAAGTATGAAATTGGCCTGTAGTGCTTTATTAAGTCAGTCACTTGAATTTGATCCTGTAGGAGCCTTTCTGTCGTTCCACTATCCTTCACTAGAGGGAGACGTTACACTATAAATAACAACGTGACCAACTAGCAGATCTTAAAGGTCACAGGTCATGTTTTACATTTTAAATCAGAAATTATATACCTAGATTCTGCTAATCAATAATTTATACTTACTGATCTATGATCTACCAATAATAGTTTTTGTGACACTGCAGGAGACAAACTAAACATTTCAGTTTCACTACTCAGAGTACTTGGTGTTTGTCTCTGTACACAGCAAAAATTAAAGAGTTGAAATTTCAGGGTTAAACATTGCAGAGTTGATTTCAACTCCCAAAGTGTCATTTTAACACCTTCATATTTAAATTGGGTTAAATGTTGGAGTTATTTGAAAGAGTTGATCACTTCAGTGTTACCCAACTCAGCCCAGAGTTAATTCCACTCCCAAAGTGTCATTTTAACACCTTCATATTTAAATTGGGTTAAATGTTGGAGTAATTTGAAAGAGTTGATCACTTCAGTGTTACCCAACTCAGCCCAGAGTTAATTCCACTCCCAAAGTGTCATTTTAACATTTTTCTGATGTAATGGTTAAGTGTTTGGAGTTGTTTTAAATAGTTGATTAAAATCAGTGTTACCCAACTCCGCCCAGAGTTGATTTTCACTCCCAAAGTGTAATTTTAACATTTTTCTGATGTAATGGTTAAGTGTTTGGAGTTGTTTTAAATAGTTGATTAAAATCAGTGTTACCCAACTCCGCCCAGAGTTGATTTTCACTCCCAAAGTGTAATTTTAACATTTTTCTGATGTAATGGTTAAGTGTTTGGAGTTGTTTTAAATAGTTGATTAAAATCAGTGTTACCCAACTCCGCCCAGAGTTGATTTTCACTCCCAAAGTGTAATTTTAACACTCTCTGATTTAAATGGTGTTCACATCAGTGTTAACCCAACTCTGCAGAGATGTAATTAAGCTCCTCCTGTCTGTCCGCACCTGCAATTCATTTTGAATTGATCAGTACAACTGACACGGTGGACATTTTCTTCAATGTGTTCTTCCAACAACACCATTTCATGGTAAGTGCAGACTTATTGAAATAATTGTAAATGTGTGCTGCAAACTGCAATATGTAGCTACAAGTTAACATCCACGGAGATGTAGGCCTATTATGCTTTACAAAATGTTTGTCAAGACTAGTAATGGTGAACAGGTTACATAAACCATGGAGTCTGTGGTCTTGCATGGCCATTTGCACTGAAAATAGACTAAGCCAAATGCTCACAAGTTTATTCTGTAAAGGCTACAAACGGTGAACATTATTCTTATTTACCCCCATAGCATTCTAATTCATTGTGCTCTGTGTGTAGCCTTAATTAATTAGCGACCACCACCTGTTGCAAAAGGCATGATTTAAAGAGGATGGCTGCATTACTTATATGTGTAGAAGAATCACAGAACATTAAAATTAGATCCTGATCGATCCTGTTAGTGTGGTGTCAATGAAGGTAGGATGTTGTTGCTACTTTAAGATGAGGGAGCTTGTCTAGCATTGTTTTCTAATAAAATAACCATGGTAAAAAAGTCTCCTACTTTATCATGATTTAACATGACAATTTTGTAATTCACAAGGATGAAAACAAAGCTTTGTTTTGTTTGTAGCCTACTATAACTACTGCATATAGTAACTAAGCTTAATTTGTAGTTATTTTTGTTAATTTATTTTGTCAAACTTTCTGCAGGTCTGAGTAAAAATGCTGGTCCAGGTGAAGTACAGAGAACTGCAGAAGTATGTGAAGTTGGAAGAAGTGGATGGACGGTTTGACTTTATGCAGTTCCATGAAAAAGGTAACATTTAGCACATTGGTTCTCAAAGTGGGGTCCGGGGACCCCCAAGGGTACTTGAGGGGGTTCCAGGGGGTCCCCAGCTAAATGATGGACAGGAACCAAATGGACCCTTATGGGTCTGTAACTCTGAGTGTACAAATGGCACCAAATGGACCCTAACGGGTCCATTTGGTTCCATTTGTACACTCTCAGAGTTAAATTAACATGTCCTAGAAATATGAATGCCATTAAATGGGGGTCCGTATAGCCTAATGCATGTCAAACTGGGGGTCCTTGAAATTAAAATTTAAAAAAATCTTATGGGGGTCCCTGGCTTATCTTTTCAAATGGGGGTCCGCGGGCTCATAAGTGTCAATTTGGGGGTCCTTGACATGAAAAAGTTTGAGAACCACTGATTTAGCATATATCATGGCACATCAAATTTGAACTCATAGTGGGGATGGGTTTTGTAAGGGAACATGTTCTAGGTTTATTTATGATTATACAGTGGTGGATGAATGCATTTAATGTGAAGTAATTTCCTGTGAGACAAACAGTGCTGCCTTGAAAAGCACATTCAGTTTATTCTCACTGTACTATCTTTTCCAGTCATAGAGAGATTTTGCCTGCCACCTGATGCACAAGTCACATACAAGGATGTAACAGGGACAGATGTTGATGCTGAGATATTCAGTGACCTCGTTGGACAAGGCAATGTGGTGCTGACAGTTTTCTCAAATGATGGTGAGGTCTAAAGACAGGCCTTTTTTAGCAAACACTCTACACACCCTACAATTACTTAGCCTACTTTTTTTCTTTTCCTTTAGAATTCTCTGATTGCTCCACCTCCGCTTCTGAGTTGTCTAACTCAAGCCTCAGCTCAAATGCATCAACTCTAATACTAGATGTGGTCCCTAGCAAGAGACCAAGAATTGAGGAAGCAACTGGTGCAGTGTCTGCTAAACAGGTATCAATTTTATTCTCATGTGTTGCTTCAAATGTTTTGACCCTCAGTCTCTGGAAAGGTGATTTATCACCATGTGTTGCTTTCTGATGTGTTTTATTTTTATAAGTTGATTGAAGCTGTGTTGCGAGGCAAGTCTGGTGGTGAAGACGTACTACAGGAGTACCAAACAACAGCAACCCTAACAGATAGCACAAGACGAGAAATGGTTAACATCCTGGTATCTCACATGGTGGATAATCATGGGTATGTGTTATATGTTCTCTTTATTTGTGTCAAATAACTGCATGTTCATTGCATACATTTAGATTACTAATCTAATATATCCTCTCAGGTACCTCCCCACTAAAGCAACCAGAGAAGAGTATGCTCTTGGGATAGTGATGCTGTTCCCTTCCCTCAAGGATCCATATTCCAAGAAAGGCTATGTAATAGACATTATTATTGTTTGCATGACACTATCATGTGTGCATATGACATTGACAGTTGAATTCTGAGATTTCCTATGAGCCAAGTATGACAACACATTTATTTATTTATTTTCAGGAACACTTCTATGATGCTCCCAGCAACACAGGATACATTGCTTGGCGTCTGAAAACAGTCCAAAGGAAGTCCAAACGAAGGAAACAAGGATCTGCACTGCCACCAAGCAGCTCTACTGGTCATTCTCCTGGAGGCCCAACTTCCCAGAGGGTTGTTATTATTGAAGAGCAGCTTGAGGGGGATGCTTGCAAAGAGGCCATGTCTTTGCTCAACCATACTACTGACAACTCCCAGATCTTCCAGAAGATGAGACAGACCTTTCAGCACCGCCAGAAGCTTGTTAATGACCCCGGCAAAAGTGTTGATGTCCTTGCTGCCTTTCCGAGATTCATGGATACAAAAGGACTGGTAAGTTGGAATGAGATGTTTAGAATGGCTTGAAATTTGAAATCATTTCCTGTTGTAGTAATGTACAGTAATATTGTCTTCCTTTAAAGGTGGAGCAAGACTTCGCTCTCCTATTTAATGATGACATCTCCTCCCAGCTGCTTCAGAGATGGGATGTGATCTTCAAGGCAAATATCATAAAAGAGGCCTCGCAGCTCACTTCAACACCAGGGTTGCGTCGCTTGGTGCAGTCAGCAGAAAGTCCCCCAGGAAGTGATCCTGATGATGCAACAAGTGAGTTGTATTTGTTTTAACTTATTTACAATTATCACAGGTACAGTTGCATCATTCATTTTCATCACTATTATGATTAATTTGGCCATGCGTGGTGACCTGTTGGATCCGCTCCAAAATGTCATGGGCTCTTACATGGCACATGCGATACCCATCATGAAAATAGGTTTGGTATGTTTCGCGTAATCTTGCTTGATGGGCAGACGTGATGTGACGGATGAACGGACAGAAACCAAAAGCATTACCTCTCATCCCCAACTAAATGACTTTTTTCTCTGTTGTTGTGACCTCAGCCTACGACCCAGAAATGGCCTCCCTGTTGTTGCTGTTACATCTCCTTCCACCACCACCTGGGGGACCGAAGTCTCCAAAAGTCAGTGCCTGTGATGCAGTGGATAGACTTGTAGTCTTTCATAAGGTAATAATATTAAGGATACAAAAAATGTGTCTTCAGGGATGTGATTTTCCTTAATGTAACAGTAATTCCTGCTCGCTGTGTTATATTCTTGTTTTATAGCAGCCCTGTTATGCTCTATCATCAGTGAGGTATTGGGCTACTCAATTTTCACAAGAGCTTCAGTGTTCCTGTACAGTAATGGTAGATGTAGACCTGACCATCACTGTAGCACTCCATCCAGTCCAGAGCTGAAAATAAGTCTTGGTATCCCATCTTGCACTAGCCAGTGAGGCAATGTTTGAATGATCACTTCTATTATGTAGTTTTCTCTGTGGCTGTGTAACTGAATAGAACATGATCCTTGGGATGGGTTAAGCTCACTCCTCAGAAACCCATGCTCCACCAAGGGATCTAGCTCTCTTGGTACAGTTGGTAGCATGTCCATTTGCAGAGTGTGATGTACTGTAGAGAGCGTGGCAAGATCTTCACAGCTGCACATTATTCTTGTCTAATGTTCAGTTTTCTTATCTCAACCCTAGTCATGCTGCAGTTTGGAAGAGCATCTACGCAACCAGAAGAATCCGCAGCCGTACCTCCTTGCTGTTGGGCGTCAGAAGGGCAAGATCGACAGTTTCTACATCGTCATGGATCAGCATCTCATCCCATGCCAGGCAAACCGCTCACTCGGGGCATTTGATGAACTTTTCAAAGCACATTTTGTGTTTAATGTGTCTTACGATGCTGCACTTGTGAGCTTCTACACATTCCTGCAGACGACAGTGTATAACATTGATGTGGGGAAAATGAAGGAGACACCCAGAGTTAGGGAATTGAGATCCAGGCTGCTGAACCAGATCATAACTGCACTCTTTGAGTAAAGCTACTGTATACTGAGCTGTTTCATGTGTAAGAAAGCCTATCCCAGCAGTCAACTGTTTATTTCACTCCACTACAATTATTTGAAAACTTTAGTTCCTAGTTAGTTTGTAGATTTTGATTATTATATTACAAAATATACATTAACCACTTCACCCCTATATACATTTTGGCCATTTTAAAAATAGCAGTCTGCTCTTTTGAAATGAGACATTCTGCAGAATGATTACTTTCTACTTTTGGTACTGTAAGTACATTTTGATTCCAATACTTTGTACTTTTACTAAAGTAAATTCTGAATTCCGAACTGTTACTTGGAGGAGAATGAAGTGGCTATTTTGTTTAATGTAGGCTATTTGTTTAATGTTAAAATGCAGCTAAGAATTGTGGAATAAAAAAAAAATACTTGTTAGGCCAAGTTCAACTGGTTAATATAATTTTTTTTTGTGTGTGGGGGGGTTAAAATATTTCTCAGTAGCCTCTATTATTTATATTTTGACATTTTGGAATTAAAATCTGAAAATAAATGTTTTATTTAAATAAGTGTTATTTGTGTGTTACTTTAACTCTGGTAAAGATTACATTTAACTCAGAACACAGTGTTATTTATCTAACTCTCGTAAAGAGTAAAACATTTAACTCAGAGCAGAGTTATTTATCTAACTCTGGTAAAGAGTAAACCATTAACTCAGAGCAGTGTTATTTGTCTAATTACTTTAACTCTGGTAAAGAGTAAACCATTAACTCAGAGCAGTGTTATTTGTCTAATTACTTTAACTCTGGTAAAGAGTAAACCATTAACTCAGAGCAGTGTTACTTGTCTAATTACTTTAACTCTGGTAAAGAGTAAACCATTAACTCAGAGCAGTGTTATTTATCTAACTCTGGTAAAGAGTAAACATTTAACTCAGAGCAGTGTTATTTGTCTAATTACTTTAACTCTGGTAAAGAGTTAAAGGAGGAACTCCTGGCGTAGTGTTAAATGTTAACTATTTACAAAGTGTTAATTTAACTCTAGAAAGTGTGGACCTATATAAACCCTGAAAAAGAGTTGAAATTGACTGTGAGAATCAATTCAACACCCCACTTTTTGCTGTGTAGGACACACACGCATGCACGTGCGCGAGCGCGCGCGGCCACACACACACACACACACACACACACACACACACACACACACACACACACACACACACACACACACACACACACACACACACACACACACATAAATGATAAAAAAATAAAAAATAAAAAAAAAATAAAAATAAAAATTAAAAATTAATAAAATAATTCATGGGGATTCGTGTCTACATTTCTACTCATGTCAGGGAGGCATACAATAGCACTGGTGCACAAAGTAGGCTCCTCATCCCCATTACTTGAGTCAAAGTATAGATGCTCTTGGTCAAATAATAGGGCTGCCGTGTTAAGTGGTCAGATGGGTGGGCCGCAAACACAGATCTTCCAGTGGTCCCTGATCCAGAAAAGGAACCACAGCCATAGACACGTACACAAACTTCAACCTATAGCATCCATTTTCTGGATTTTAATTTAATTGACAATCGTTTTCTTTTAACTATTCTATAAGAACAATCGTTTCTCTCACACTCATGCCAGTTTGCCAGTGATCACCCTCCCCTGTGCCAATTGGCTAAGGATGCCTACCCCTGTAGTATAGGGTTTAACACAACACAACAAGCTTAGGAAAAGAGAAATGGAAAAGTTTTTAGTTTCTGGTGGCTGTGTGTGCGTGCCTGCGCGCGCGCGTGTGTGCGTGAGCGTGTGTGCGTGTGTGCGCGTGCGTGCGTGTGTGTATCAGACCTGAACAAAGCCTTTAGTTTCTCATAGAAGCGATCAGTTAAATGAAGCCTCACATGTATTTCAAGGTGTCCAAAACTCTCTCTCTCTCTCTCTCTCTCTCTCTCTCTCTCTCTCTCTCTCTCTCTCTCTCTCTCTCTCTCTCTCTCTCTCCTGCTCGCTGGCTTCCCACAATCCAGTTGGTTCCATGTTGCCACGGAGACTGAACCCGCAACCCTCACCCAAGTCTAAGGACCTCACTGTCTGTCTGTCTGTCTGTCTGTCTGTCTGTCTGTCTGTCTGTGGTGGAAAGTAACAAAATATTGTTATAATTTACTCAAGTACTGTACTTTTACTTGACTTGAGTATATCATTTTCGATGCTTTGTGTTTCTACTCCACTACATCTTAATGTCTCCGCCAGTATGGTGGAGAGTATGTTTTCGTCTCCGTCCGTCCGTGTGTGTGTCCGTCTCAGCCAAGCTAACATTGGTCAAGCTTCACGTGACACGTGACAATATGTTGTCACCAATGCTTTGATTGGCTAGCGAGACGCATGATGAAATAAAAACCTACAAATACCACCACGCACTTCAAAAAATCATTTATATTTTTTGAAGTGAGCTTCCATCACTGTGATGACCACTGTTGTTTCTAGATATGATTGGGGTGTGATTTTTAGTCTCCGCCAGGAGAGTTTTACCCTCCGTGTGTGTGTCCGTCTCAGCCAAGCTAACATTGGTCTAGTGACACGTGACAATCTGTAATATAAATAGGTAAGACAGGATTAATCAGGAACAGTACTGGCGGAGACCTGTGCTCCGAGGAGCACATTTTCTAGTTACAAAATTAATTAATATTATTACAAAACATGCATTAGCCACTTAATTCAGTCCTAATTTGTATATCAGCTATTCGAAAATGTTTGACACATTTTGAACAATTTACTTTGGTAGTAAGTATATGTTGATGCCAGTAATTGTTTTAATACAGGACTTTGACTTGTAACAGATAACTTCTGTATTGTGGTATTGCAAACATCTGAGTATTTCATCCACCCACTGTCTGTCTGTCTGTCTGTCTGTCTGTCTGTCTGTCTGTCTGTCTGTCTGTCACAATTTCTCTTCCTCTCTCTCTTAATTTCCATCCTACACCCCCCACCCTCTCTTGTTGTTTACAACTGCTAATAATGAAAAGCCCAAAGGAACAGGAAGGGAAATGGGGGGGGGGGGGGGGCTTCGAAAGTGAACAAGGGGCCAAGAGAGAGAGAGAGAGAGAGAGAGAGAGAGAGAGAGAGAGAGAGAGAGAGAGAGAGGAGAGAGAGAGAGAGAGAGAGAGAGAGAGAGAGAGAGAGAGAGAGAGAGAGAGAGAGAGGCATTCATAATGACATCACCAGCTATTTCCCACAGTCTCTCTCTTCTCTGTGACACAGTGTGTGTGTGTGTGTGTGTGTGTGTGTGTGTGTGTGTGTGTGTGTGTGTGTGTGTGTGTGTGTGTGTGTGTGTGTGTGTGTGTGTGTGTGTGTGTGCGCGTGTGCGTGTGCGTGTGTGCGTGTGTGTGTGTGTGTGTGGTAGAGGGGGGGGGGGCGTCCATTCACTGGCTGAGAGTGCTGGCTTTTCAGGGTGCCCCCCCACACCACCCCCCCAACTGAATGGTGTTTTTGTTTGAACTCGGGCCTTGTTTCTGGTGACAGGGTTTCTGGGTAATTTAGTTGGAGGTTGCCAGGAAGTGAAAGATCTGTGACCGTGGCGACAATGGACGCTAATGCTCCGAATACTAATTCACTATCAACTCTCTTTCTCTCGCTCTCGCTCTCTCTCTCTCTCTCTCTCTCTCTCTCTCTCTCTCTCTCTCTCTCTCTCTCAATTTCAGTTCAATTCAAAGAGGGTTCACAGGCATGGGAAACATACGTTTGCTTTGCCCAGGCAAGTGTGAACTACAACAAACAGAAGATGAATGTGTGGACAGTTAAGGATAGGGTTGCCAAACATTGAAAATGGGTGAAGTGGTCCTTTAAGTGGTTATCGTTTCATTTACGTTTCGGGATTCAAATTCAAAAATAGCAAAAGTAGCAGATCTACAAGCTGGATCTGCTACTTTTGATGCCTCTGTGTGACGCAGTAGTATGATCAAGTAAGGCGTTAATTTAGGAAACAAAGTTAAAATATGGAGATAAGAGGTTTCTGCCCGACAACATCGATATACAGAGTGTAGACAGACATTCACAGACTGACTGATGAGGATAAAACACAATATACAGATGACACAAATTGTGTCATCTGTAGGCTATATTGTGTTTTATCCTCATCAGTCAGTCTGTCTGTCTGTCTGTCTGTCTGTCTGTCTGTCTGTCTGTCTGTCTGTCTGTCTGTCTGTCTGTCTGTCTGTCTGTCTGTCTGTCTGTCTGTCTGTCATTTGCATTGCCCAGGCAAAGTGTGAACTAAAACAAATATAATGAATGTATGGACAGTTAAGGATAGGGCTGCCGACCACCTGAAATTCTTATTTCTAAGAAAAATAAAGGACGACTGCAAAAAGATAAAATCTCACTTGTGCATTATATTAACCACTTGAACCCCAGCATCCATATTCTGGGGGTGGGGGATATTAGCCAAAAATGGTCAATCTACAAGCTCACAACGTGTCACAAGCTTGGCAAAGAGATTTGGTGCCAAAAAGAGAAAACTGCCAGATTACCGATACAACTCAGGTCCAGTTTACCAAGTCTAGAGGTTCATATACATATCTCTGCTGTCGGGCAGAAACCAGCTATGTCAAAAATATTAACTTTTCATGAAAAAAATAACATGTTTTAAGAACAACACAATCATCAAAGCTGCTATGCTGACTTTATACATTGTCAGATACTTGAATGTGTGCTTATATTATCATCGCTTTACCCAAATACAGCGGAGGAGTTAGGAGGTTTTTAATGTGGAGATGATGTTTTGTCCATCATTAATTAGAATGACGAAGTCAGACAGAAAAAAAGTTGGAGTTAAGTGGTTTGACCGACAGTTTGAGTATCATGGTCAGTATCGTGGTCAGTATCATGGTCAGTATCATGGTCAGCATCATGTCAGCATCATGTCAGCATCATGTCAGTTCATATCAGTATACTTACATGATACTGATATGACCCCATATTGAGAACCAGTGTGCCACAGAGCCATGTGACCTCACATCATCATACCTTAAGGGTCAATATTAGTCATGGCAACGGTTTGTGTTATCAGACTCAAGCTCTGCTCAACCTATATAAGGTGCTGATAGAGAGACAGAAAGAGAGCGAGAGAAGAGATAGAGGCAGAGCCAAGGACGAAGAGTGAGAGAGAGGATAGATAGATAACACAGAGCAGAGAAAGACAGAAAAACAGAGAGAGAGAGAGAGAGAGAGAGAGAGAGAGAGAGAGAGAGAGAGAGAGAGAGAGAGAGAGAGATGTTGCACTGGTCGGTGAGCAAATGGAAAGAAGCACCAACAGGAGGATACAATGTAGCTGTGCCAGCTGGTCATAAGGTGTACACCTTTGGGGGGCTCTACCAGACGGACATCAGGGATCAGATTGATGTGCACGTATTCAACACAGTGTCTTTGCGGTGGACGAAGTTACCCCAATTGACTGAAAGAGGAGATGGTCATAGTGGGGTTCCCTCCATGCGTAGGAACCACACAGCTGTGCTCATAGAATTCACCATCTACATCTGGGGGGGTTACAAATATAACACAGGGGAGCACTGCAACGCCCTTTATGCATTTGATGTTGACACCCACAGGTGGTTCAAGCCAGAGGTTTCTGGGACCGTTCCAGAGGCGAGGTACTGCCACTCGGCCTGTGTCTTGGGGAAGGTCATGTATATCCAACGAGGATACAACCAGATGACTGGATACATTAATGATGTATACAAGTTGGACACCACCACAATGGTCTGGTGGTCGTTAACTGACGCCGGAGGTACTCTCTACCACCTGTTTCATCAAGTCACACTGCCACCATCATCGGGACAAAGATGTTTGTTGTTGGGGGCCGAGGGGTCCAGGACCACAACAACAACATCAGAGTGTTTGACACAGAGACCAACTGCTGGCTGAGCACGCCTTCTGCACAGCTTCCAGAAGGACACTGGGGATATTCAGCCTTTGCTTACAATGGAGAGCTGTACATACACTTTTACCAGAATGTTCTATTGAAATTCAACCCAGAGACCTTCTGGAAGAAAGTTGAGCCCAAGGGTAAAGGCCCGTCTCCGAGGTATAGTCCGTGCTGTTGTATGGTGGGAGATCGTGTCATCTTCTTTGGAGGATACGCATACAGACACCCATGCGTTCAAATAGCTCATCTTTTCATCTTACACTTAAGTCCTAGTCTGAAGATGTTATGCAAGCTAGCAGTTATTCAGTATGGTCTGGAGCAGGCGGGACTCCGATGCGACATCAGGCGGCAACTGGCAGCCATGACTACCGACAACAACAGATGACGACAGCGGAGAACTAGAAACAATGCTCCTGCACAGCTCTCCGCCAGGTCAGGTAGGTTATTGTGGGCCAGCAATGTTAGGAATTTGTCAATCAGGATGGAATATGAAAAATCACACCCAGTGTGAAGTGAGCGGTGCTATTTAAAAACAACAGTGGTCATCACAGTGATGGAAGCTCACTTTTAAAAAAAAGTGTTTTTTTTTTAAGTGAGTGGTGCTATTTATAGGTTATTAATTTCGTCATGCGTCTCGCTAGCCAATCACAGTACTGAGCAAAGGGTCTGAATACCAATCAGCCAATCACAGTACAGCGAAAGACAAACTTTTTTGGGATGGGTCCCAAAACTTTCCCAAACCCACTTATAGGAGCGGCTACACCGCAGATACGTCTTGATCACTTGACTATAGAGATAATGTGTACCGATGTGCGTGATGTTTGGACAGCATTTTTAGGAGTAACATCAAAACATTTGTTTTGCAAAAATCGGACTCCTGGTGGCACTATAACAGGACGATGTGAAAAGGGTGGCTTTTCTTCCTCTATAGTGGGAATGTGCGTGCAAAGTTTCACGGCAACCGGACACTGCGTTTATAATTTGAGGGATTCTGTTCCAAATGAGCCATTCCAGCAAACTTTAGATGCCAATTTTAGCCAATCAGGATGTAATATGAAAAACTCTGAAAGATCCGTGTCGATCACATAACTATGCCAATGTTTGACCAGTTTTTATAGTATAGTTTGTTGATTACTTGTGATGCAGTAAAGGTGTTTTTTCTTTCTTTCTTTCCTTTTTAGGACGGCTCAAGCGAAGCGAGCCGTCCTCTATACAGAGAGATGAAAGGCACTGAGCTATGTGGGAGTTAACCTCTCGAGGTATATAAAGAGAGGAGGTGGCTTAGGCGAAAAAGGGGCGTAACGGGGCGTGATTTGGTCAGGGACTCTCTGTTTGTGGGAAAAAGGGGGCGGTCTTGATAAAAAAGGGTCTGGAACGCGTCGTCATTGCTTCGTTGCCACCGATTGGTTGCTGCAACTTGACTTCATGCAGGGCGACGCCCCCTCTTTGCTCCAAACACCGATTGGTTGCTGGCTTCATGCAGGGAGACGCCCCCTCTCAGGTCTGAACATGCCCCCTCTCACATCTGAACATGTTTGCACCGCCGCCATTGTTCCAACACCAGCGTCCGCGCAGCCTAAAGCCCCGCCCTCCCCTCTACACACTTCATGCCGTATCACTCTGCAAAGAGGCATCAGAATTTTGTATTAAATTATAGAATGCACCAAAACATTAATAAGTGTCGACTTGAATCTATTTAAGCCACAATAAAGCCCCGCTTTTATTTTTGATATTTTTTGGGGTTTATTTCGCATAGTTTTAGATGATTTTCCGTGCACATTTCTTCATTTAAGCATCGCGAGCTGCGAACGGCCTTTTTGCATGTAGTTGAAGCGCAAGGGGGGGGAGAGAGTCGCAGATAGACAGCTGGAGAGTTGAATAACCTCCTCTTCAAATAACCAGATTTATTTACCAAAGTAGCCTATGTAGGCGACCTACATGTTTATGTTTTAGCTTAGACACGGGTAGCCTACAATAGTTGGTAGATGATTGGTTTCTTTTAGGAGCGCTTTGTGATGCACCGTGCAGTTAAATCCGCGGTGTCAATAAATTCCACTGCCCGCTCTTTGATGAGTCCTCCATCCTCCATGAATCGAATACAAACTGCAACTAGTTCCCGTTGGAAAGCGGGAAATCTTTATACGCGAGTAGGCCTATTGCAAAATATTGTCCAATGTCCACTGAGTTCAGCCTTTATTTTACCAAGCAGCTGCAGCCTGAAGCAGCTTGTCCTGAAAGTGGTTTAGGCGGTCGATCGCGGTGGCTACCGTTCGTTTAGGCGTCCTCGCGTCGATGAGTTTGCTCTGGACAAACTTTTTTTTTTACGCTGGTGCCATTGCTGCCTCTCTGCTGTCTCAACAATCAAAAATGAAGAGAACGAGGCCAGGACATGTGTGTGCTGTTTATATTGTGCGCTTATGTCATGACGTAGAAAACCGGTTCTGTGAATGAGGGACACAGACAGACACATTTCACACTCGAGTGTGAAATGGGATTCTGAGAATACACATTGGCTCAATTGCTCAAAAGACCCAACATCCTCCAGACACGCAGGACGTAGAGAGAATGGATGTGTATTACGTTATTTGTCAGCCTTAAGTATAGGGGCGATATTCATAGTAAATACACAAAAAGCTGTCTGGCGGAAGGAAGGCACAGTGGCCCTCATTTATCAACGCGGTGCAGCCCGAATAATGAACGTACGGCGATATCACCGCACCTATCGGCATTTATCAATATATCCTGACGTGGCCTTCATCCTACTTTACGCTGAGATCTCACGTCTGGTCGAGACCAGTTGTTGACGTTGCCTGCGCCCGTTTATTCCATTCTAGACCTGCGGAGCAGACGGTCTGACAGGCATCTGGACACATATATCCACTCCAAAATGTATATCTACACTAATAAATAATCCCTGTGAAAATATAACATTTTATAAAGTAATTTAAACAAACTGCTTTAACAGTCACTCGGTTAAGCTTGCAGATCTGCATGGCTGCGCTTTAACAGTCACTCGGTTAAGCTTGCAGATCTGCATGGCTGCGTTGGCTATTTGAAAATAGCAGATCTACAAGCTCACAACAGGTCCCATTGCGACGCGTTGTGAGCTTGTGGATCTGCTATTTTCAGCGCAGCAGCGATTCTGCGAGATAATTTTCGGGAGCCCCGACATTCTTTTCATGAACAGTGAGGTCTACAAACTTACAGTAGCTTGTCCTATGTTATGGAGTTATGTCATAGAGAGTTATGTTGGCTACACAACCTGGCTGGGTTAAGGATATAAACCCGACGCTCCAATATTAACGTGGCGGCACGGAATCACTGCATTCCGCCCGAGTCTCAAAATGTACAATTTGTGAGCGCCATCATGTTCACACATTACAACAACAATAAGGCTCAAACCCATTCAGGGACATTAATCACTTATACAAAATGTTTTGCATCAATGAAGTCAATAACATGCTATTCAATCTGTCGCATCATACACATGGACATAGTAAATGCATCTGTATGTTTACACATTGAAATGTGAAAACATAGTGGAGCACAATAGCATAAGTGTAATGTCACCTTAAACATGTAGGCTAGCTTTGTTGTTTTATAGTAATAGTATATAAATGAATTTCCTGTCATCAAACCTATGTATTCCTTTTTACGTTACTGTATGTGTTGTTTAGCATAGGACAACCACAACATTCAGGTCAGCTGTTTGTAACATCGCATCCGGGGTACTACAGCCAACGTCATTGTCAAGACAACATAGAGAGTGTGTGAATGGCCCCTGCTGGACGGGCTGCTTTCCCAGTTAGCAGTACTTCATAACGTCACTATATCACACAGGTTTATAGACCTTTAGTTATGAATTGCATTGCAAACTGACGTGATTCAAATATAAATGAAATGGCATGGTGGAAAGAAGTGATCGAATGTTTTACTTAAGTAAAAGTATCAATACTGCAATGTACAAGTACTGCATGATGAGAAAGGATTCGGAGATAATAATGTGCTTCAGTAAAACTATTAGTATTTAAATGGGCTTACAGTACCCAAAGTACAAAAATGTTTGCAAATAGCAGATGTGGAGCTGACAACGCAACTTAAACTACGACAAACTAAGCGTTATTCTCTGGCAGCCCTTGAAATACCCGTACACACAATTAGCTTTGGTGCCATGAGGTCAGCTTGTACATGGGCAGTTTAAAACATATTTTTTATAGGCTAGGCTACATGTTACCAATTGAAAATGGGACATTGTGCATAATGACTACTTTTACATTTGATACTTTACGTACATTATGAAGCCAATACTTTTGTACTTGTGAAACTCTAGTAGGCTACATGTGGAATTCCGGACCATTTGTAACAGAATATTTTAATATTGTTAGCCTTCAGTGCTATCATGCACAGTTCTAAACTAATTCGTCTCATCGTCCGACAACAGCACAGTCAAATGCAAAAATCACACATTGCAAAAAGCACACATTTCTTTGATGATGATGTTGCTTTGGTAATTGTTGTCGGCCAACCGAGCGCGTCCTCCTCTCGGAATGGGTCGCTCCGCTCTGCTCCGCTCTTTGATGAACAGCTGGCTCTCCCGCACGTCCTCCACGTTGCTTGTCCGACTCGGAACCGAAGTCCCTCTCGTCTCGTGGGGGTTGGTTTGGCAGAGATGATTACGTTTCGCCTCTCCCACGACGCTCGTCGACAAGAGACCCACGACGTCGAGCTAGCCTAGCACTCCTCACGTGAACAACACCAATCTCCGTACTTTCCTCGTCGCACGGGCTGACTGTTAAATAACTGTACCGATATCTGAGCTCAACCTAACTCAAGCTATTCCCTTCGGTCCAGGGACGAATACACGTAGTAGATTTGGCGTAAAACACTCAAACTACAACACAACAACTACACATAAAAACACGCAAAACCGATACTGACTTTTGGTAATTTATTAACACACACACACACACACACACACACACACACACACACACACACACACACACACACACACACACACACACACACACACACACGGTTACTAAACTACTAATACTTGGTACAGTATCTGATAGCCTCAGCCAGCCCAAGAGAAACTACACACATTAGCTCTCCTTAAAGTGGGTGCTAAAGATAAGCATTGTTGCAGTAGAAGTAGGTTATTTAACTGTAAACAGAAAACACACAAATGGAAAATACTATTAAAACTACGCAAACAACATGTATAATAAAATAACACACAAAATGACCATTTTCGATGCACAATTGTTTACCAGCTCGCATTAAACGTGCAGTCGTTCTCATATGCTGGGATGAAATGCTCTTTCAGATGTAAACAACTTTACTGCGCATGTGCAAGACCACTCGTGGAACATTTCCACAGGAATCAAAACCACAAAGAACATTTGCAAATTGGAGTATATACGGTTAAATGTGTGGTAAAAGTGGAATCGAAAATAACAGTGCGTCCTCCGTGCGCTAGCCTAACTTGGTTAATAATGCGCTTGTATGAGGTTACCAAACACACTGTTTTTAGCCAAACACAGTACTGTCCGCTATTAATTACTTACTTATCGACGCAAGTCACGTTATTATGCTTTTTCATGGCGTTGTAAAGACGATCACTTCTGCATTTTCTTCTTCGGTGGTATAAACTATGACACGGTTGCCAGATCTTCGAGAGAGAAATAAGCAACCAGGTCAATGAAAACAAGCCCAAAGATGTAAGTGACTATTAGGCTATATGAGCACTATAAACCTATATGCATCGGCTTTTTGAAAATAGACGATTTGGAAATAGCCGATCTACAAGCTCACAACAAAATAATAAAAACAAATAAAAAGCAACTAGCAATATTTGCAAGCAACTTCACAGAGAACGAGGTCGCTTATAATTACTATACATGGCAACACTAGTTACAAACAAAACATGTGTCATGAAATAGCAGATCTACAAGCTCACAACGCGTCGCCGCCTTGTGAGCTTGTAGATCTGCTATTTTGTATTTTGATTGAATACTGTATTTACAAAAGTATTTGTAGCTATGATTCCCTGCTTTCATATGACATGAAATAACAAAAATGAAAAAAGCCTAGATGACTTATCTGTTGTCGTGGTGGGTTAGATAGATAGATAGATAGATAGATAGATAGATACACACATGCATTTTTTTTTTTTTAATCTCAATAGCACAATACCTCCCTACAGCAAACCACATCCCATCTTCACTTTTAAAGACCCACCCACACAACAGCATTACTTCAATTCACGTCTACACAAAGTAGCTTCAATGATGTACATGTTAATGCTTAATACCTTTTCATGCCACCTCATGCATTGTTTTTCTCCTCTGAATGTACATAGCCATGGCAGGATATGGCCTTCGACATAAGGTCTTACAGTGGCCTTCATGTAACATCACTGGTAATTAGAGTCCGACCGATAGGGATTTTTGTGACCGATACCGATAACCGATTTTAGAGAGGTTTGGATTATATCGGTCACCGATAACCGATATGCAACCGATATTGTGAATTTTATTAGCTGGAATGAAAATAGGCCTTTTCTGTTTGTTTTTTTTTACATTTACTCAAGTACTGTACTTAGGAAAATTTTAAGTACAATTTTGAGGTATTATTATTATTAGTAGTAGTAGTAGTAGGCTAGTAGCAGTAGTAGTAGTAGTAGTAGTAGTAGTAGTAGTAGTAAAGTATTGGAAAGTATTTCCAATTTTCAACACTTTTACTTCTACTCCATCTCAGAGGCAAATATTATACTTTTACTCCACTACAATTATTTGAAAACTTTAGTTACTAGTTACTTTGTAGATTAAGCTCTAGAATATTATAAACAAAACACACATTAACCACTTCAGCCCTACACATATCTGCCATTTGAAAATAGCAGATTTACAAGCTTGTAGATCTGCTATTTTCCAAAGATTTTTATACATTTGAAATCTTGTTGAACAGGACATCGTGACAGTCGACCGTCGTGTATCCATGGCTATTACTCCCTCTAACATTTCCCATGTTTTTAGCAGTGGTGGAAAAAGTACTCAAATTCTTTACTTAAGTAAAAGTACCAATACTGCAATATAGAAATACTCTTGTTACAAGTAAAAGTCCAGAATTCAAAATTTACTTGAGTAAAAGTACAAAAGTTTTGGCATCAAAATGTACTTAAAGTACCAAAAGTAAAAGTACTAAATATTTGAAAATAGCAGATCGAGCTTGTAGATCGGCTAGGTATAAAATAGGGTTAAAGTGGTTAATGTATGTTTCATTATATCATAATTTATATCTGAAAAGTAACTAGTAACTAAAGTTTTCAAATAAATGTAGTGGAGTAAAAGTACAATAGTTGCCTCTGAGATGTAGTGGAGTAGTAGTAAAAGTATTGGAAATTGGAAATACTCAAGTAAAGTACCGATACCTCAAAATTGTACTTAAGTACAGTACTTGAGTAAATGTACTTAGTTACTTTCCACCACTGTTTTTTAGTGTATTGAAATAATGTCATGCATATTTGTCCAGTGCATAGCCTACTGCAGGCCTTGTTGACTAGATTTAGGAGAGATTTTTAAGCTCTTGCTCCTGAAATGATCGATTATTTTTAAGGGGAAACGCCATCATTTAACATGCAAGTCAATGGGTGAGAAGGAGATTGCCAGGCACAAATGGTAGTGTAGGTAATTAATGTATTTGTGCAAGATGACCCTGCTACTGTATATAAAATGTGTATATTACTCGTTCATCATGGTTCATGTTCAAATAGCTCAATCCAAAATATAATGCTGTAGGCCTAAGTGTTAGGCTGTATTTACGCACCTGCTTAATTGTAATTAATGCTTCAACATAATTATGACCGGTATTTTTTATCAGATGTCTGATAAATTTGATTCATTCCGGACATTGGGACCAGCAGGTTACAATCCTATATCGCAACCCCTGGTATACCACATTGCTTAGCAGAGTTCAGTGATGCAAATGCATGTCAAGTTGATCAACAGATTGTATTATTCCCCAATGCAATAACAGTACTGAAATGAAGGCTATAAGGGCAATAATGGGAGCCCTTTTTTTTAAAAGTAACTTCAAAGTTACTTTTCACAGTAACGCATTACTTTTTGGTGTAAGTAACTAGTAAAGTAACTGAGTTACTTTTAAATGAAGTAACTAGTAATGGCATTGGTAACTGGTCACTGGTTTTCAGTAACTAGCACAACACTAGCACAACACTACAACGGTGTCTAACCGAGAGTTATACTTCTCCAGTACAACGGTGTCTAACCGAGAGTTATACTTCTCCAGTACAACGGTGTCTAACCGAGAGTCCATGCAGATCACAGTTGACAAATATTATATATTATCAGAGCTATTATTAATGTTATCGGTTTTATCGGGATGACGTCATAATTCCTGTGTGTGTGTGTGTGTGTGTGTGTGTGTGTGTGTGTGTGTGTGCGCACACACACACACACACACACACACACACACACACACACACACACACACACACACACACACAGGCCAGGTACTAATTTAGTCATTGGTCATGGCAGCGTTAGGAGAACTCCTAAACGCGATAGATCAGAGCTTGTAAATTGGCTTTAGGATATGGAATGTGGGCAATGAAAACAGTCATAGGTGTGTGTGTGTGTGTGTGTGTGTGTGTGTGTGTGTGTGTGTGTGTGTGTGTGTGTGTGTGTGTGTGTGTGTGTGTGTGTGTGTGTGTGTGTGTGTGTGTGTGTGCGTGTGCTTGCTTGTGTGTGCGTGCGTGCGCCACGACGGTGTCATGAATGCGTCCTTTCACAATATTGTGCGTCAGCGACACAGGACGCAGGCCTATGAGCATCTCTGCTCAGTGCGGCTGCAGAGTTCATGTGCAACATCTTGCATGCATGGCTGTGGCTTTACAGTTTTCCTTCGCCGTGTCTGTAGGTCACCCCCAGGGACCCCCAAGGGTCTCCAGGGACCCCTAAGGGGGGGGGGGGGGGGGGGGGAACGCGGACCTCCTTTTTTTTTTTTTTTTTTCATCCCATGCTTTTGAACCCCCAAAACTATTTTCTTTTTTTGGGGGGGGGGGGGCCTGCGCCGTCCATCATGACATCTATGTCATTCTTTCTTGTTTAAGTATTCTCAACCTGACCACTGATATAGATGCAGCAACTTGGTGTTAAAATATGTGAAGCGGACCTGCTTGGCCATGGAGCTTGTCTTTCGATTGAGCGTGTGCCCCTGATGCCCAAAGTGACTTTTCAAGTTTTTTCTTTTTTTCCTTAGGGCTTGCCCAACACCTTAGTTTAGTAAGAAGAACATTTGACAAACAATAAAACTTTTGCTATAAATAATTTTATAATTATAAATAAATGGAAGTGATGCGTGCCCCCCCCCTTTTCTATGCTTTGCATCTGTAATAACTACTTAAGTGTGCGATTCGCACATTGATACGCCCTCCATCCATAAATAGTTTATTTAATAGATTAATATTAATAGCATTATACAGTATATATTGTAGAAACCAGCCCTGTCCAAAACATTTCTTTTCAGGAAATGAAAAAAAAAACATGTTTTTAGAACAACACAATATTGCCTCATCAAAGTTGGTATGGTAACTTTATACATTGTCAGATACTTGCTTGTGTCATTTGTTATGACCCTGGCCTAGGGGGACCAGGGAACACAACAAAAATACAGGGGAGGCGCAGTTTACAAAGAATATATTATTAAATAATCAAAATGAATGAACAGATCATGAATAAACAGATGAGGTGTGGAAATCAGTAAAATCAGTAGTGTAATGCGTGTATGCAAGGGTGGATTGTGTAGTGTGTGTGAGGGCTGCGTGTATGAACATAAATGGGGAATAAGGAGGTGTAGGGAGGGTGAAGTGCAAATGCCAACTGAACTGAAGGTAAGAGATGACTGGGGAGACAGGCTTTTATAGGGCGTGGACACCCGGGCCCAGGTGCATGCCAATTTGGCTGATTGCCAACATCTCACTGCTATAGGAACCAATGAGAAACACAAATGAATACAAAGCAACTGCAAACCATAACCATAACCTAAGAGTGACATAACATACAATAATATTATACAGGGAACCGTCACACATTATATTATCATCCCTTTACCCAAATACAGCTCAAGTGGAGTTAGGAGGTTTTTGACCATTAATGTTTATGAGTTAGGTGGTTTGAACGACAGTTTGAGGATCCAATGGAGTTAGGAGGTTTAGTCAGAAGCGCTTTTTAATACTTTTCATTGGTTCGATACTTGTAAAACCCACACACAGACATAAAGGGTGTTCAATAGCACTGATTTATTAAGAAAAAATTAAAGAAATTGAAAAATGGAGATAGCTGGTTTCTGCCCGACAGCGATGATATATTACGGGAACAACCTGGAGTCAAAGCATTTACGACTCTCTGACCAGCCTGATCGCCAGAGAATTAGTATACATTGCACGGATTTGTGCACGTCATTCCGTGCATAGTCGCCTAGAAACACCCAAATTCCGTGCATATGTACGGGGAGTCCCACGGTGGGCGTAACCAGTCGCAACCCGGAAAAACCAGGAAGTAGAGCAGTCCCCACAACAAAATTTACGATTCTGTGCCTATCGGTACGTAACTCAAACGCCGCTGAGTAGGCTCAAGGGAATGTCGCTATGTTCAGGACGGCAACTCGCGCGCTTTAGCGCGCTCGGTGGTCCTTCACAAAGCGACAATTCCCTTGAGACTGCGCGGCTCCGAAATGGTTTAGTCACAATGGGGGAGATGCGAGGCGGCTATGCACGGAATTTGTGGTTTTCCAGTAGTCTATGCACGGATTTTGAGAAACGCTGAAAAACGTTCAATGAGAACGTTTCCTCTGGCGATCGGGTTGCTCTGACTAATGTGCCCTGCACAGGGACCACGGCACCCCAAAAGAACACCCCAGAATTATTTGCACACGGCACAACCCCTAGTGACCTTGCCAGGACCTATAGCTCCGACCCTGGTGTATCCTGTATGGTGTTTTCAAATATTGTTAGATTTTGATGCTAGATCTGAGCCCTTTTGATGCTATCTGAGCCCCTACCCCCCTGGTGGTCTCTGCACTGCCCTGCTACAAATGGTCTCGTGAGTCATGTGACAATGACCGTCAAACAATGTTTTGATATTCCATACTGATTGCCTTAAAATGCCTTAAAAAACAGTTTTTCCCCCTATTATCTTTCATGAAGGGGGTGGGGGGGGGGGGTGTAAGGGACCTGGATATTGGATGGGGGGGAAACACTGATAGAGACTGACAGATAGGGGGTGCTAGACAGCTGTGTTGTTGGTTCCAGGTAATGAGGATCGATAACAAACAGCCAAAGGTTACAATTATCAGATGAAGGCAAAATGAGGCAATTAGAGAGACAACAGAATGACACCAGTGTGTATAGCTCTGCAAACACACTCACGCACACGCACACACGAACACGCTCACGCACACGCACGCATGCACACGGGCACACACACAAACATTTCTCATTTTTTTCTTTTTTTCGCTATGCATCCCAGAATATGGATGCATAGGGTTCCTCTCCTCTCCTGATCTCCTCTCCTCTCCTACAATGACATTTGTCTCACGTAAAACCACTCAACAGAACATTAATACTTCCAGTATCGATCTATTCTGTGATGGCGACACATTATAGAACCCCTGGACACCCAAAACCTAACAGGCTGCTAGGCTGCTATGTGTGTGCGTGTGTGTGTGTGTGTGTGTGTGTGTGTGTGTGTGTGTGTGTGTGTGTGTGTGTGTGTGTGTGTGTGTGTGCGCGCGCGCGCGTGTGTGTGTGCGTGCTTGTGGCATGCATGCGTGATACTGACTGACTGACGCCAGTGAGTACCATGCAATGAAATGCAGCTGCCATCAAAAAAGATCTGAATGGAATTGGATGGAGAAGAGAAGAGAAGAGAAGAGAAGAGAAGAGAAGAGAAGAGAAGAGAAGAGAAGAGAAGAGAAGAGAAGAGAAGAGAGGAGAGGAGAGGAGGAAGAGGAAGAGGAGGCATAGGGAGATGAAGGTCAATGTTGAACGCTCCCATAGGAGTCTTTAGTGTCAGCTCATCTTTCACACCTCCTGCCAACGCAGCGCTCCTCCTGACTCCTCCCACTGCCACGCCTCCTCCCTCAAGACCACTTTCCTCCTCATTACCCCCCCCTTGCCTACCCACTGCATTAGGTTACATTAGCTCTAACTAATGTGTGTGTGTGCGTGTGCGTGTGCGTGTGTGTGTGTGAGTGTGAGAGAGAGAGAGAGAGAGGACTTTGTGGGTTCAGAGAGAGGGCGTACACACACACACACACACACACACACACACACACACACACACACACACACACACACACACACACACACACACACACACACAGTCTCCCTCTCGCTCTCTAATTGAGGTTAGATAAGTGCCACTGACTTCTGATCTGTTGGATCAATCATCTGTCTGTCTGTCTGTCTGTCTGTCTGTCTGTCTGTCTGTCTTACATTGGGAAATACATCGCACAGCAATTAAATGATAATTCACTAAGACCCTGTTAGGCTGGCCCATTTAGCAGCTGGAATCAGTACAGAGGTACTGTATGGCAGAGTGCAACCAGACACCAGAAGATTTTATTTATATTCACCACGACAAGAATTACAAAACATTACAAAACATTAAAAAAATGACAAATAGACAGGAGCTTAGTTGACATGGTGGTGCCCTGCCCAGCTCTCACGGGTGCATTTCTCCTTTCCGACATGTCGCCTTTCCGACGTTGACGAACCCTATACCTAACCCTAACCCTAACCCTAACCGCACGCGGAAGCCACTAGTCGGAGTGGTGAGATGTCGGAATGGAGAGTGAACACCAGCTCTCACGTCCTACCACCAACTGAGTTGAATGAATGAATGAATGAATGGTTTTATTTCGGTCTTAAGCCATATACAGAGTAAGACACAACAAACAGCACAAAAACAACAGATGTAGCTGTAGGCTGAAGCCGTAGCTTATACTGCCGACCCTTTTTTTACCTTATAATATACATAAAACAGAAACCATGTCAAAACATCGATGCAAAAGACAAAAACAAAGACAAACATTTGGACGTTTCACACAGTAATAATATTTTATGGATTATAATGAAGTTTTGTTTTTTATCTACTATATTATCCTCCATTTTCTTGAATTGATAGATTCAACAGCACATTTTTAAGTCGTTATCACAACTTATTTTTATTGCCATAACCGATGTAGGCCTGCATCTCCTTTTAATGCTATAGCTCTAGTAGTTTTGAACATAAGTGTTCCCCTCAGCTCATACCGGTTTTCACTTTGTTTGTTACAGTTTATTTGTTACTGGCAGCCTATACTCAACTGGAAGCAATTATGTCAAGGGGTATAGATTAACAAATATACAAATAGGCCTGCATAAATACATATAACTGTAACCCTTGTAAAACTATATTAAAACTCTATGAACTGCACAAGTAATGATTCCTTCTTCACAACAATATAAATATCCAAGTAATTAGAAATGCATATCACAATTCCCGTCTGCTGTCCTGACTATGGTCCAGCCCAATTACACTGAAGACACAGAAGCAGAACAGGGGAGGTTAAGTATTCATTCAAACTTAACCATCAAACTTCACATTATATTGCACTTCTCTATTAATACATATTGTGCTTGCCCATCATGATTATCAGTATCACCAAACATTTCTGTCTCCACAGGTGAAACTAGTTGGCTGAGTGGCCAGCTCAGCTGGACAAGAATGTTCAGAATGTATTCAATAAACAATACAATCATTTATTTACTGTGCAAAATACAACTGTGCCACTTACGGCGTGCAAATACCTCAAATAATGGAAGCCCAGCAAAATGACTGGTAACTGGGAACAAAATGGGTATCTAAGTATACAATTAGAACCTGCATGGGGGGAACCTTGAAATTAATGAATCGAGCCCCAGTCACTTATAGAGCCCCTTCTGGAATAGACTTCCTACTGTAATCAGTGAAGCTGCTACTGTTACCTTCATAGCTAAGCTCCAAACTTATTTATCTCTTTTAAAACTATTTTTAAACTCTTTTATTAGGGTTATTAGGGTTTGGACAGTGGTTCTCAACCTCTTTTTTTGGGTTAAGACAGTGGTTCTCAACCTTTTGAGATTTAAAGGACCCCCAGTCTGATATGCATCAGGTGCCACGGACCCCCATTTAATGCAATATTTTAATCTCTGGGACCCATAATCTTCACTGTAAAATCCTCAGTGTTTATTTAACTCGGCTATATAAGTGCACTTTTACTTTACTTGAGTATTTCTTTTTTAATACTTCATACTTCTACTCCACATTTCAGAGGCAAATACTATACTTTTTTCCCTCCAATACAATTATTTGAAATATAGGGACAGAGAGAGAGAGAGAGAGAGAGAGAGAGAAAAAGAGAGAGAGAGAGAGAGAGAGAGAGAGAGAGAGAGAGAGAGAGAGAGAGAGAGAGAAGAGAGAGAGAGAGAGAGAGAGAGAGAGAGAGAGAGAGAGAGAGAGAGAAAAGAGAGAGAGAGAGAGAGAGAGAGAGAGAGAGAGAGAGAGAGAGAGAGAGAGAGAGAGAGAGAGAGAGAGAGAGAGAAAAAGAGAGAGAGAGAGAGAGAGAGAGAGAGAGAGAGAGAGAGAGAGAGAGAGAGAGACCTTGGTTGACTCTGTGATGGTTGAACAGGAGATGTGATGTTGTGTTGTTGTGAAGGTTCTTATCAGCTCCCAGCAGAGAGCCTCAGCCTGCCTGATAGACACACCATTCTACTGCTACACTCCTAACTGGAGCATCACACCAGGAGAAGAGAGGAGGAGAGGAGAGGAGAGGAGAGGAGAGGAGAGGAGAGGAGAGGACCCAAAGGTCTAGCGCACTGTAACGAGGATAGACTCACACGTTGTTGGCTGATACGGACAATAAGCCTCCCCGACGCTACCTTAGGCTACTTAACTTTGGTAGAATACCGGCACCGCCAATAAATCAAACAACAATATTGTTTGTAAAGCCTTTATGGAGCTCAAATCTGGAAACATGGATCCCTTTACACACATACAGTATAAAATAAGATAGAAAAATACAGTATAAACTCGTAACAATGGCTGCAAACATGGTTTCATCAAAGGCATTCAGTTGGTCAGTCCATGGATAATGTTCTACTCCAGTGATGACATCACTATAACCATCAGCATGCGAAGGACATATCTCTAGATCAGTGGTTCTCCAATGTTTCCATGTCAGGGATCCTCGAATTGATATGTATTTGGCCACAGACCCGCATCTGAAAATATTTTGTGCCAGGGGGAAACCACATAAGAGAAGATTTGCGTGACATTTTTTCAAAATGATGGTTAACCACTTAAAGTCCAGCATCCGTATTGTGGGGAAAGCTTTGGCAGAAAATAGCAGATCGACAAGCTCACAACGCGTCACAGTTGTCGATCAGCTATTTTCAGCGAAAGCTTTCCCCACAATGACATAATACGGAAAAGACACTAGTATAGAGCCCTGAGGGACTCCGCTCAACCATATGGGGTTTAAGTGGTTAAACCGATTTCCATGCTAAATCGATTAATTTAGCTGGGGACCCTCTGGAACCCCCCTCAAGGACCCCTGGGGGTCCCAGACCCCACTTTGAGAACCACTGCTCTTAGATGGCAGCGCTGAAATGTTAAAGCTGTGATCCGTAACTTTCCTGGCCGGACGTCAACATTTTACTACTGCGCGAATTATAGAAAGCCTGTTTGGGCAGAGGATGAATTACGCTTTGAGCTTCATGCAATACCACCTGTCAACCAGTAGGTGTCCTTCCTGATAACAGGATCTGTCTCAATAGAAGGACATGTCTCAATGGAAGAGCAGGTAGACTACAACTACAACCACCACAGTTGTGTTAGTTATGTTGTATGCTCCAGTGGTTCTCAACCTTTTCTGGATCAGGGCCCACTTGAACATCTCGAAAATATTCGCAACCCACCCATCTGACCACTAAAGTGACCACTTAAGTGGTCAGATGGGTGGGCCGCGGGCATTTTCAGAGCACGGTTATTTTAATGGTCAATCAACCGATTGTGTTCCGGCTTGGATCAATGGAACCAACATAATATACTTCCTATTCAAGGGTATTGGACATTGCCCAACACATTTCTTGAAAGTTTTGAAAGAAAAACCTTGTTTCTATATTATTATTGATTTTAATTTCAATGTCATATTATCAATACAATGTTTGTATTTTGCCAATTGTTTGGGGGCCCACTTGCAACATCCTCACGGCCCACCAGTGGTCCCCGGCCCACAGGTTGAGAACCACTGGTATACTCTTCTCTTGAGCAGAGCAGTTCCCAACCTTTTTATGTCTCATGTACCCCTTGAGCGGTTTTGCCATGCCGAACTGCCGATAGTACCCCCTCACTCCTGTGTTTTGACAATTATCTTAAATTAGTTCCATTACTATCGAACAATAGTAATGGAACAATATTATTTATCGAAATGAATAACATGATTATTCATTATTCATATTGAAATTATTTGTAATATTTATTTATCATTTGGGGATCAAATTGTAAAACATATCTCCATTTTTTCCATTTACCCCCTGCAAGTTGTACTTGTTGGGAACCAATCAACATTATGTGAACCAATCTGTAGAGTCTGCCAAACAGATTGGTTTTAAATGATGTTTTATTCATATAAAAAGTTGTGGATTGCAGCTTTAACATGGTAACACGTCAAAATGAGCCGCAGTTGTACACGCGCTGCAGACACATCCAGAGTGTTTTTTTATCGTTTAAACCAGTTCTCAAACATTTGCATGTCAAGGACGCCCAAATTAATGTTTTCCACTGCAGACACCCATCTGAAACACCCTTATTTTATTTTATATATAGTCCAAATATTTCACTTTTTCTTTTCCAGATCTTATTGAAAAGAGACGAAAAGAGACGAACAAGCTCACAACGCGGCACGGCTGCAACACGTTGTGAGCTTGTAGATCGGCTATTTTCAAATGTCCAATGCATATGTTTAAAGTGCTCATGTGGCCTATAGTCGCTTCTTTTGGGCTTGTTTTCATAGACCTGACTGCTTATTTCTCTCATACAATCTGGCAACATTGGTGTCATTCTGTAGGAAATTAGTCCGTAGCAGCTCAGTGTGTCCACAGCACTGTGTGCAGCAAACCGTTACACATTCAATCATTTTTTATTAAAATAAGGCACTTCAGGGTTTTCCCCTCATCACTTTAACTTATCACTCAAAGCGCAATGCCACTTTGGTAGAGGTGTGGGTTGTGTCGTCTATGCAACTGCAACTATTAATGAGATATCTGTTACTATGTCATTATAGGTCATGTAGAGTGAAAGAGTCCTTCAAACACAGTTGCAATCAAATATACTAACAGTTAACAAAGCATACTAACAATATCTTTCGATTGGCTTACATTGCATGGTCAAACAGCTCTCAATGTCACTCTTTTAGCACATAAAGGATTTGTTTTATTTTTATTTTTCCCCCCTAGAAAAGTCAACTTCCTGTTCTTCCCGGGTCTTCTTCCTAATACAAACAGCTAAATCAAGCTGACATTTGTCCTAAAGAAAATAAATAAATACATAAATAAAAAGAAGAAGAAGAAGAAGAAGAAGAAGAAGAAGAAGAAGAAGAAGAAGAAGAAGAAGAAGAAGAAGAAGAAGAAGAAGAAGAAGAAGAAGAAGAAGAAGAAGAAGAAGAAAAGGAGCTGTACCGGGCTTTGTAATGTTATTAGTAGAATCTGCGTTAATTACGTTTGTTTATGTGCTAAAAGAGTGACTTTGAGAGCTGTATCTCTCTCCAATGTAAGTGAACAGAGCAGCGGAACAAGATATTTATCCAATATTTGGAGTCGCATCACAGCAAGGTAACTACACAACCCAAATCTCTACCAAAACTACACAACCCAAACCTCTACAGCCCACCCAAATACAAACACTGTATTGATAACTAACTACACAACCCAAACCTCTACCTCTGTCATTGCACTTTAACCACTTAAACCCCAGCATCTAAATTCTGGGGGAAACTATCGGAAAATAGCAGCTCTACAAGCTATTTTAGCTGCACTCTGCCTAGCCAATCACAAGATGGGGAGGCAGGATATGGAAACATTAAACTCGTTTAATGGCGATGCCGATCAGCGCAAGTTTCCGCGGGACCCTACTGCAGTTGTGAGCATCCTTGAAATCTCTCTGCAACTCTTTAGAGACGTTATATTTGTTCGAGACCAGAGAGTGCTACCAAGCGCTGAATGGGAGAATGCATTGACATTCAAGAGACCCTGGATACCATCGTCCCAAATTAAAAAAAAAAAGGCATCCAGGGTTCCGAAAGGGGCTAGGTGGACACAACCCGAAGGATCACAGCACTGGAAACGTTGTTTTGGTCAAAAGGAAGGTTTCCATGAAGAAAAGGGCTTTCATCACTAATTGCTGTACACATCAGTAGAAGGCATAAAAACAGCGTTAGAAAAATAGATATTTCTTCTCAGTGATATTAATAATAATAATAATAATAACACCACAGCAGTAACAAAAAATCCCACATTTGTATTGTCATTGTCAGGTATAATTTTTTTTGAATACACAGTAAAATCCTCCGTTTTAATTGAATTAATGGAATGTACGCCTTATAATTAATCACTTTGTAACTGAGGGAGTATACAAATTAACTAAATGGACACTTATGGGTCCATTTTGGTTACATTTGTGCAAAAAAACATACGTATGTCTTCTTTATATTCTACTGCAAAATGTGTAACTGTAAGCCTGTGATGTCAAACACGCTGTTTTGCGTCATTGGGAGTACATTCCATAATGCTGTGAAAATATGACAAATAAAACCTACGCCATAAATATAAGTTCTCCCATTGTTCCACATCAGATTTAGGTCCAAAATGGGTGAAGTTTCCCTTTAACCATACGAACAGCATACCTATGATGGCGATTATAGGTTAACGTTGGGAGAAAATGGTCAAACTTTTAGCAAAAAATGCTGTGAAAATAGTCAAATGTTCGGCGAAAACAGGCCAACATTCAGCAAAAATAGGCGAACACCGCTTGGCATGCAACACGTTTTGAGCATGGGAGATTGGCTATTTCAGCTTTTTGACATACAACATAGTACACAGGGATTAAAAGCGGTTAAATGAACACTGAGGATTTTACAGTGCGTGTCTGTACAGCAGATAGGACAACATGGCTTTAAGATCCTCTGCGGCGCAGACACACATACGTACGCACGCACGCACGCACGCACGCACGCACGCACGCACGCACACACACACACACACACACACACACACACACACACACACACACACACACACACACACACACACACACACACACACACTTTACCTTTATCCTGAATGTGCACCACAACTGCTCTGGGATCAGGGGGCCACCCTGCTGGGTGCCATGTCGGGCAGAAACCTCTTATCTCCATATTTTTGTGTTTTTTTCGTACATTAACACCCTACTTGATTATACTACAGTGTCACACAAAAGCGTTTTGAGCTTGTAGATCTGCTCCTTTTGCTGTTTTTGAATTTGAATGCTGAAAAGTAACAGTTTTGGACATGTGAGGTTTCCACCCGACAGAGACGATATACATCCCTGGTTCTCAAACTTTTACATTTCAAGGACCCCCAGTTTGAAAAGACCCCCATCATTTAGAGAGTGTGCAAATGGACCCTTACTGGACCCATTTGGTTCCATTGGCACACTCTCGGAGTTACAGACCAGTAAGGGTCCATTTGGTTCCGAGCTATCAATCATTTAGCTGTGGACCACCCTGGAACCCCCTCAGGGACCCCTGGGGGGTCAGCTTTGTTGCCGTGGCGACGGTAAGAGAAGGTCAGCTGGGACGACACGCTGGTCTCTTGATCGATGATTAGGTTCATCATGAACCCGGTCTTCATCTGTGTGTGTGTGTGTGTGTGTGTGTGTGTGTGTGTGCGTGTGCGTGTGCGTGTGTGCGTGTGCGTGTGCGGGTGTGTGTGTGTGTGTGTGTGTGTGCGAACAGCAGGGATCAGGACCTTATTGCTTTGTAAGGAATCAGTGCATGGTCTTCCCACAGCAGGTTGGACTGGGATGGACTGGGATGGTCAGGAATGGACTGGGATAGATTGGGTTGGCTGGGTGGATTGGGGAGCAGTGGCTGGACATAGACTGGTATAGACTGGGTTGGGCTGGATTGGACTGGCTCACAGGACATTGGTGTAAGATATTTGAATGGACTATGTGTGTGTGTGTGTGTGTGTGTGTGTGTGTGTGTGTGTGTGTGTGTGTGTGTGTGTGTGTGTGTGTGTGTGTGTGCACACACACGCGTGTGCGTGTTTGTGAAGGTTCATTATTCTGTTGCTTATTGAACCACAGAAGAAGAGAAGAATGGCCAGCAGGAAATAGATGGATTGCCAGCAGGAAGTGGATGGCTGGAGGGTCGTCATTGGGTGACAGGAGGAGGAGGAGTTGAAAGGTCAGGAGGAGGAGTTGAAAGGTCAGGAGGAGGTCAGGTGTTAGTGGCCGGTGGCGGCTTGGTAAGGTTAGGAAACGAGGAAACGAGGAAACCAAAAGGAGAGAAATGAAAAGAGAAAAAGGAAAAGAAGATAAAGAGATTAGTTTTGTGATGACATCATGGCATTCATTCAAAGCTAGACAGATACCCAATCAGCCAATCACAGCTCTGCCCCGCCCTACCCTGCCCCACCCACCCAATAACCCTCACCTGAATTGAAACCTGAGACGAGGTGATTGGTTATCAAACTTTTTTAATTGCAAGGACCCCCACAACTCTGAGAGTGTACAGATGGAACCAAATGGACCCGCATCTACACACTCTCAGGGTTACCGACCAGTAAGGGTTCATTTAGAACCCCCTCAAGGAATCCTGAGGGTCCCTGCTGGACCCACTTTGAGACCCACTGGGTTAGAAGCAGTCAGGTTAATAATGATTGAAGAGTTGTAATGAGAACCAGAATGGAGTGACCCATCACTTAAAGGGAAATGTTGTAGGTTTATGAGGTGAAACGTTTATGTTCAAACATATGCGAAATGTCCCTTTAAAAGGCAGTTAGCAGCTCAAAGCAGCATGAAGGAGAAGCTAGTGAGTTGTTACTGAAGCAGGAATGAGTTTAGAGGAGGTAAAGAGAACCGTAATGAATAATAATAATAACAATAATAATACTTTAGGGTCCAAACAGCATTGGTTGATTTTTTTTTTTTACTCAATAGAAGTTTTATTGCCTTTTGAAAGAATCATCTCTATGTACAACAAACATGTAAATCTTTTGCTGTAACAATCATAACAAAGCAACTAACATGTATACTTCTAGTTCTGCTACTAGCCATGGGGCTGGTTGGACGCTGTGAGCATGCTAAAGCTAACGCCCTCAGCCTAAACAACAGACTACACACAGTAACACAGGACACCTCATATAAAATGCATTTTCTTTTTGCATATAAACACTGGAAACTGGTCCTGTCATGTCGTATAGAAAGCCCTAACATAATATTCAAAAATAGAGGAGATTTTTCTAAAGCTGCTATAACTGCATATTGGTCTTTCCTACAAACAGCGCCCGCTACGTCCTTTTTGCTATTTCTTTGCAAAATACAAGTAAATTCTGACATTTCATAATACATTCCTGCTTTTATATATTTTTTTCATATATATATTTATATATATATTTCAAGAAGCCACAAGTAAATACTATTTTCTTTGCAACAACACAAATAAAAAATAAAAATAAGCTTACAGTAAAACATAAAAAAAACATGTCGTCAAGTGGAATAGATTTTCTTCTTCTCATAAAACAAGTGGTTCTCAACCATTTCTGGAGCAGGGTCAGATGGGTGGGCCGCGTGCATTTTCAGAGCATGTTCTAACGATAATCAAATTGATTGCACTCCAGCTTGGATCAATGGAACCAGCATTAAGTCCCCATTTCTCTGTATCACAATGAAAAGTCATTTTTCAAACTTGTAAAGAAAGTTTTATTTATTTATCAAAGCAGCACTATGTAACTTTCCTCTTCTACCCGGATTTTAAAAAGTTATATAGTGAGGCAAAATCTTAAGTGTTTTGCTAATTATCTGGGGACCCAACTTACAACATGCTCACAGCCCACCAAGTGGGTCCGGCCCCACAGGTTGAGAACCGCTGTCATTTAAAATGCATTCACACAACACTGTCCTCCTCCGCGGAGGGTCAAAGGTCACTGTGGTCCAGTTAAAGACTGCAGCTTAATATAATAATACATTTATTCATTTCATTTCATCATCTGAGGTTTGTTGTTTGTAAGTTTTCACTTCTTTTTTTAACATGTCTGCCCTCCTGGCCGCGGCAGAGGAGATGAACTATGCTTGTTTTTTAGCGCTCAGTGCAAAATAAGATTTGTGCCGTAGACTCTCTCTCTCTCTCTCTCTCTCTCTCTCTTCAGATGAGGCTAAATCCAACAGAGGTGAAGAACAGAGATGGTATGGCTTCTCTACCAGACTGACCGGACGACTTTTCAAACATCTTTCAGTATGTTACTTCGTATAACATCACATGTTTTTTTGGAATGGGGGGAGAGGTTCATGTGTTTCTTTAAAGTCATACTGTGTAACTTTCATTTTTGTACCTCTGGTAGCTGCGTGGTCATTGTGGTGTTACGGACTATGGTTGGTTTAGAATTGCGATTCCCATAAGTTTTATTGTGAAAAATATGCCAGTGAAAAATGATATAACACTTGTTTATTTGAAAAGGTTACACAGTATGACGTTTTTTTTTAAAGTCCAGTTTGAAGTCAACAGGATGTCGTCCAGTGTTTAAAACCACATTTACACTGTAAATGTGGTTTTAGTAGTTTGACTAACGTTCTGAATAAATTCAGACGCATCTTAAACACAACATATTTTGTGTAATTTAACAACCAATGTAAAATGTTCAAATAGCATTATTAAGAAATTGAGCTGATGAACAATAGAGTTATTAGGCCTACTACTAAAAAAGACGTTGTTTATGCGTGATTGACCTTCAAAGTAAAATCTTCAGTCCAGTGAAGCTGATAGAGAAGCCATGGTTTCAATGTTCTGACCCTGTCTTATATCTCTCTGGCTCCAGTCCAACCTGACTGGTCCTGAAACACAGGTTTGAAATTTGGACCTGAAAGCTGCCCTTCGGCTGGTCGGATATAACACACCCCCTAAACACCTGGCATTAACACTTGACACACCCCCTCTACACCTGCCATTAACACTGACCAATATCAATGAGATATCATCTACACTTGGCCCTCACTTGGATCAATACGAATAATAAATAAGGTGTTAGATTCTATGGCCCTCATTTATCGATGTAACGTGAGATTTGATCGGCAGCTACACTGATCAAATTGACGGCAGATTGAATAATGATAATAATAAGCTGCCTCTGGGCGACTGATTTTCCCCAGCCCACTTTTCTTTCACACACTCGTTCCGATAAATGAGGGCCGACGTGTTTCAGATCTTTCTGAACCTTTTCTGAGCAACAGGAGGTGTGTTGTTTCTGTGTGTTCCAGCTCTGTCAGGATGTGTTACTGCCAGAGATGAAGGGGGATCACTGCTCCGGTCAGCCCTTTGGGTCAGTTCTGTTATAGCTGGTGTTACAGCTGGCACTCAGGACAGTTGATGTTGATGAATTGAATACATAGGACCACAATGGAAACAAGTCCCCAGGACTTTTATGTGTTTATCCTTTTAGCCTTAATGCCTGACTGTACCACGTGCTGTTTTTATTAACAAAGTATTCAATCAATCCATCAACAAAAAAAAACATCCTGTCAAACTGATTGACCGTTCCTGACCGCTGGACGGCTGCTCTCAGGCCCTTTTTGTGCAATTTCATCAGATTTGTGATTTTTTAAAATATATATATATCATTAATTTTTGTCAGTGTTACCTATCCATTACTTAGTCTTCTGTTCATTACGTATTAAGGTTTTACCTCTTAGTAATTTAAGCCACTCGTATAAATAGTCATTTCTTAAAGAAATGTAATATTATATCTGTTTTTCTGATTGACTTTAATGGTTTTTAGAGGAGTTTTGGGACAACTTGAGGTGAGGAGGAATCTGTCCTTCCTGATGGCTGTGAGTACTATTGAGACTATAGAGTCACATTGACAACATTTAACGGAGACAAATAATAAAAAAAAGAAATAATACATCCACAAAGCTTTTAAAAAGGCGTGGAATAAAGTTTTCATTCCCGAACCTTCGCAAATTACGATTGTGAAGTTAACATTTTAACAATTGGATCGGTTGTCTATTGCACCTTTAAGAATATGGAATAATAGTATGCTGTGTTTTCCATCGTGCTAATGGCTCCATGAACCATAGCAGCAGCAACATTGAGTTTTCATCATCCAATATTATTATTATTACTGAGATACAAGACTGGCGACCCATCAAGTCAGGTTGAATGTTTTTGAGAGAATAAAGGAAGGCTCTTTGATTTTGTTCAGACTGCAGGGCAAATCCGATTTGTTCCTCAAATACAATCTGTAGGACTGCCTTACTCTGCCCAGATTGTTATTTCGTCTCTGTCGGGTGGAAACCTCATATGTCCCAAACTGTTACTTTTCAGGATTCAAATTCAAAAATAGCAAGAGTAGCAGATCAACAGGATCAAAACGCGTCACTTTGCGCCGTGCTTCGAGCTTGTGGATGTGCTACTTTTTATGCTTTTGTGTGACGCTATAGTATGTGATCAAGTAGGGGGTTCATTTACAAACAATTCTTAAAAAGTTCAGAGAAGACGATAAACCCGTGGCTCAAGGGGTTCAGGGGTGTGAGTGTCAGCAGGAAGAACAGAATACCCTCTTCATCCTCACCTCTTGACAACAACGACTATGTTTATCACACAGATCTCTCTTTCTCTCTCGCTTTGACTCAACTGTGTGGGAGTCAACTTGTCTGTTCTGCTTCCAGAAAGAATACTGGAGTCTGTTGTGGTGAATGGTCTGTTTGTCTGTCGGTCTGTCTGTCTGTCTGTCTGTCTGTCTGTCTGTCTGTCTGAACCGCATATTTCATCTAACAACAAAATCCAGTTTGATAGGAATCGAATAAGAACAGGCTAAACTTCCCACTTGTGAGTTTGTCCTTCATGGTTTCAAAAAACTAAAAAAACTAAAACAAAAAGAAAATGGAAAAAATCAACATGGCTGATTTCTCAAAATGTCTGCAAACAAATAAATACGTCTGGACAAAACATTGAAGCTGACATCATCGTCCGAGGGGACTTGAAGGCGTAAAGAGGAACAGGAGAAAAGTCCCCTTCTTGTTTATCAGTGGTGGGGGTGGGGCAAAAAACAAAACTAAAACAAGAACCAATTAGGTCTTCTTAAAGGGCCAGCTCACTATTCATCATCAACATCACGGCAGAGCCATAAAGTCCTCAGAATAGCGGAGTGGAATCGAGCAGGATCTGTTTGTGTGTTTGTGTTTTTGAGCTAAACGGCGAAAGCATTGTTACTCTGTTGTGGTCATTGAGACAGGTAGACCTTCCGATGTGTGAAGAAACAACCACAGTGAAAAGGCAAACACAGGTTTCACAGAGCAGGCTTCCCCCAAAACCAGATTTTTTTGGACCAAATCCATCTCTGTTCCTTTCAATTCCAGTGGGAACCAAGGAAGACTTGGTGTAAAAAAAAACTGCTTTTGGGGGAACCTCAGAAAACAGAGAGTGGCCAAACTAACCTCGGTCTGCGGTCAGCATCCTTTGGTAAGGATGGACCCGCAACTCATGTCTTCGAACTTTAGTGGCCACTGCACCTGCAATCACCACAATGTTACCAAATACACCAGAGGCAGGTAGGACAGGTAGGTGGGTAGGTAGGAGGGGTGGGTGGGCAGGTAGGTAGGTAGGTAGGTAGGTAGGTAGGTAGGTAGGTGCATAGGTAAGGTAGGTATACGGTAAATGCATAGGTAAGGTATAGGTGTACTGTCGGTAGGTAAGTGCATAGGTAAGGTAGGAAGGCATAGGCGCGTAGGTAAGTATATCCTGTCTGACATCATCACACAACATTCTCCATAACAGTCATAACTACAGTACACAAAAACAAAACAAAGAAAAAACACATCTACACACAAAAATTATTCCAAAACAAGAAAATCAATCATTAGAAAATACGTGTTAAGGCACAAAATCATTATACTCATTATAATCAGTTTATCATAACAAGGATAAATTCCTTAGTAGCATGATGTAGGAATGAAATCTGTCTCATCACATGATCACAGACGTTTTACATGTCGAAGCTTTACTAGTCACATAAAGGGCGATTCATGCTCAGTTGCCGATTGTCGCACACCGAAAATAGCCGATCTATAAGCTCACAACGCGGCGCGCTGTGAGCTTATAGATCGCTATTTTCGGTTGCGCGACATCCACATGCAACCGAGTATAACCAAGTATAAGTGCATCGTTGCCCAGTTGTTAAATATAATACTGCTGTCTCTCCGTACAACCATACTAGTGTACTGTACTGTTACTGTACTGTACTATACATGTACTACTGTGCTGTCCATGTACTATACTGTAACATGTACATGTGCAACCACAGTGCTATAAGTTACATGATTAGTAAAGCAACACAGTGTTTCCACTCAAACAGTTGGTACCATTTTGTTTTTAGAAGTTTATGTGTGTTAATGTGTGTGTTGAACACTGTGTAAAGATACAGTGTGTGTGTGTGTGTGTGTGTGTGTGTGTGTGTGTGTGTGTGTGTGTGTGTGTGTGTGTGTGCCCATGTGTGTGTGTGTGTGTGTGTGTGTGTGTGTGTGTGTGTGTGTGTGTGTGTGTGTGTGTGTGTGTGTGTGTGTGTGTGTGTGTGTGTGTGTGTGTGTGTGCGTGCGTGTGCGTGAGCGTGTGCGTGCGTGTTAACACTGGGATCGACGCGGGGTCAGTTAGGCTCCGTCGAACCCGGTTAGCCTTTGATGGGGAAAGCCATACCTACAAATAGGATAGAGGACCAGTTAGTGTAACGACACGTCCGTCTGTCTGTCTGTCTGTCTGTCAGTCAGTCAGTCTGCCTGTCTTGTATATCTGTCATCAGGGTGTGATGTAATTGTCTCAGGCTGCAAGGTGTGGCCTTTGTGCAGGTGAAGTGACATTTCCCTGAGGCAAGTGTGACGTTTGTAGTAGCGGGTGGCATTATTATTATGCCCTTCATGGTGTCAATTGTTTTAGGCTTGGGCAGGGCTTCCCGAATGGAAGGGCATCCTGAATGGAAGGGCATCCCAAATGGAAGGGCTTCCCCAATGGAAGCCAAATAGAAGTGCTTCCCGAATGGAGGGGTTCCCGAATGGAAGGGCATCTCCAATGGAAGGGCTTCCGGAATGGAAGGGCATCCTGAATGGAAGGGCTTCCAGAATGGATGGCATTCCCAATGGAAGGGCTTTCTGAATGGAAGGGCTTCCCGAATGGAAGGGCTTCCCGAATGGAGGGGCTTCTCGAATGGAAGGGCTTCTCGAATGGAAGGGCTTCTTGAATGGAGGGGCCGTATCGTCCGTGAGGACAAAAGTGTTTTCTACTCGATGCGGCTCCGCTCTGGGTTCTGAACATAGCATACAGTGTATACAGTGCAGGAACTGTGATTTGACCATGGATCTCAGCTGTTTGATCTCAGCTGCTTTGACATCTTTTGTCTTTGGTGATTTTGCCATTCTTGCCGATAGACACAGTGGACAAAGTGAGTGCTATCTCTCTCCCTGAATGAATTGTCATCTCGTTGTGTAGTCCCTCAAAGAGCGATTATAGAGGTGTGTACCTCCTAACCTCCTCACACAATCTTTATTCCAAGCTGTCCATGGTACGAGTGCATTGAGTGTCACACACAGCGTTCGTCTAAGTTAGAAAATCTTGGAGTTGCAAGCGCTGCCGAACTGAATGTACTTACTGCCGAAGTTTTAATGGCCTTGTTGACGTGCTGAAGATCAATATAAAAGTTATTGTTGGAGTATGCTACTGAACCACTGAACCACACCTTGCAGCTTATCAGTAAAATCTGTCTTCATGTTGTCTTGATTTGTCCGGTGAGTCCGGTGGTCAAGGCAATGTTTCTACTGAGGGTCCTGAGTGGTATTTTTTATGAATACAGTCATGTCCCCCCCCCCTCCCCGGCCCCCCACTCCCTTCACCACCAAACACACCACAGGCCAGAAGCTCAAAGTGATCCAAATTTTTGGTGACGATGGAACCCCAACGTTCCCTTCAGCGTTCCTCGTGTTAACACATCCAACACACCTATGGCAACTCTGAGTCCCGGTATGGGTCTCACGCACGCACGCACGCACGCACGCACGCACGCACGCACGCACGCACGCACGCACGCACGCACGCACTCACACACACACACACACACACACACACACACACACACACACACACACACACACACACACACACACACACACAGCTACCCAGGGTGCGAGTAGCAGCCATGTTGTCCTGCGTATCTTAACCACCTAAGCCCTATATAATTATACCTTATAGATCTGCCATATTCTGTTTTTGCCAAATCTGTGTTTCTGCCGAATCCTCACCCATTGTTGTTAAATGTTCATCCATATTTTTCCGAATGTCCATAATTTCTTTTTGCTGAATGTTGACATATGTATTTTTGCCCGATGTTCATCCATATATTGGCCGAATGTTGGCCTACTATGACGAGGCCAGAACAGGGATGCTAGGGTTCATGTGGTTAAGAAACGGCAGAGAGAGAGCGAGAGCGAGAGCGAGAGAGAAAGAGAGAGAGAGCGAGAGAGAGAGAGCGAGAGAGAGAGAGAGAGAGAGAGAGAGAGTTGGACAGAACAGAGGGAGAGAAGAAACCTTAGACTTGTTTGACAGAGTCCCCCAGGGCTCAATACTAGGCCCCCCTCCTGTTTTCGCGATGCACTAGCGATGCACTTCTCCAACAAAAATATCCACGGATAATAGCTAACATACTAGCTAACATCTGCGGAAAACAGGTGTGCTGTTTTCCACGGATGTTAGCCTCAGAAGGGACGCTAGGTTTCAGAATAGGGTTCAGAATAGGGATGCTAGGGTTCAGAATAGGGATGCTAGGGTTCAGAATAGGGATGGGTTCAAGTGGATAAAGGGAAAATATTTCCTCAAAAGATCAAAGTGTCATTATGGATGGAAGATAAAAAAGAGCTAGCAGGTCACCATTCTCTCTCCTCTCTCTCTCTCTCTCTCTTGCTCTCTCCTCTCTCTCTCTCTCGTTCGACCTGGCCGAACATCTCCGGGTAAAGCGCGGTCCATACTCCTTCCGATGTCTGAACCTTTCTTCGGAAATGGGGAGGGGATATAACTACAAATCGATGTCATTCCGAACTTCAGGGATGGGCGGTCTCAGAACGTTTTCCTTGGAACCTCCGTGCACCTCCTCCAGATGTCCTGACTCTCCCGACTATAGCTCGGAAAGCCTGCCGGAATCCCCGACATCGGAAGGAGTATGTATTGCACTCAAGAAAAAGGGGGGGGGGGGAAGTCAGATGAGTGTGTGGGGGCAAGGCGTGGGGAGTGGGGGCGGTGCTTCACCCTGAGCGCTCGTTTTTATTATTATGTTTTCCTATTAGGAGGCGTGCCTGAGGAGCAGCGTGGGGGTGGGGTTCCACTGGTGGTGGTGGTGGGGGGCGGCGGTGGGCGGGCACTCGCAGGGGCAGGGGGCGTGGTGCTGGGGGGCATGCTTACCTAGCACCCCGCTGGAGTCCATGGGACCGTACTCCAGGATGGAGGCGGGGGCCAGCGCGTACGGGTAGTCGTAGGGCGACGCGGCGTAGATGAGGCCGGCCTCGGGCCCCTGCTGGATCTGGAGGGTCCCGGGCCCCCCCGGGTGGCCGGGCATCACCGTCTGGATCTGGCGGATCAGTGGCATAAGGGCGGGGCCAGCCTGGGCCTGGGGCGCGCGCAAGGAGGGAGGCAGGACGGAGGGGGCGGGACCCGTGATGATGCGTTGCGGGACCTGGCCCGCCGTGGCGGCGAGGGAGAAGGCGAGGGCGGCTGGAGGGGAGGAGGGGAGAGAGGAGGGGACGGGTGTTGGGGGGGATGGGGGGGAGAGGAGGGGTGGGTGGGGAGGGGGAGGAAAGAAAGACAGAAAAGGGGAGAAGGGAGAAGAGAAATATAAAAAGTTAACACTTAGCTGTTTCAGTTCAAAGGTTAGCACACACACAGTTGTGTTTGTATCTAGGACCTCAATGGAACCAAGTCCACTAGGACTTTTTTGTGTAAATCCTTTTAGACCAAGTGTGTGACTGTACTCGGGCAGTTTGCATTTTTTTTTTTTCCAATATATTTTTTATCCCACGATTTTGTAACCCATTTTTTCACCCAATGCCAATTTCCTAAGCTGTAATCCTGGGCGCTACTCTCCCTCTGCCAGCCTGGGGAGAGCCCCGAACTGAGTTCATGCTTCGTTCAATGCATGAGGCGTGAGCAGGCCGCTCCTTATCACCTGACAGGGGGGGAGTTTCCCCGGTAGGATGTAGCGCGTGGAAGGAACACGTTATTCCAACCAGTTCCTTTCCCCTCCATCAGGCGTCCCGGCTGACCAGGGGGAGTATTTTTTTGTGAGGGAACCTACCCTAGGGGACACGGGGAAAATATGCAAACTCCACACAGAAAGGCCCTTTCGCCAACCCCACCTAGGGTATGGGCACTGATGACGCGGAGGAGAGAACATGCCCCCAGCGCCCACAGCGTCCCCGGTGGAAT
This sequence comes from Gymnoscopelus microlampas, assembly GCF_963454915.1. NCBI lineage: Eukaryota > Metazoa > Chordata > Actinopteri > Myctophiformes > Myctophidae > Gymnoscopelus > Gymnoscopelus microlampas. Next base: position 12,912,992 of record NC_139950.1, read on the forward strand.
CAAACCCAGGACCTTCTAGCTGTGAGGCGACAGCGCTACCGACTGCGCCACCGTGCCCCGTCTGTTTGCATTTCTGTCTAATAAAATATTCAGTCAATAAATCTTACGGGACTTGATGTTAGCATCGCGGTATGTTCCGTTGAGGATCGCTAGCTCCATCAACTGCATCTTCTTTAGACTGTCCTCTCCCTCTGCCTGCAACGCACACGCACACGTGCACACACACACACACACACACACACACACACACACACACACACACACACACACACACACACACACACACACACACACACACACACACACACACACACACACACACACACACACACACACACACACACACACTTTAGCTCACATGTAGTCTGAATGATCATTATCCACAATGTTTCAAAGTTCTTTTATTTCATTAATCAATATCTCAATCACTGAATGTAGCTTTTCAATTGTTAGCTGCTTGGGGGCTGCAACATTTTAAAGGTGCAATACACAATGTTCAGCCTATAGATCAGGGGTTGTCGACCCCTTTCAAAGTGTGTGTACCTCAATCAGTTCAATAAGGGACACGTCTTTTAGTTTCCAAATAAAGGAGGATTCCTTACAGTTGGCAGGCCTAAGTGCAAGCGTTGTTAAATGATGGCATTTAGCTAAATGTGTGTGTTGCTCTTCCCTGTGTCTAACACACACACCTTATTTGAGGTGACTTTGTCTTTTTTCCCCTTCTTTTTACCAGACAGACAGACAGACAGATCGACAGTCAGGAAGACAGGCAGGCAGGCAGACAGACAGAATCTGTGCGCCTGGGTTGATGTTTATTACTATGTATAAAAGTAGTGTGTGTGTGTGTGTGTGTACGTGTGTGTGTGTACGTGTGTGTGTGTGTGTGTGTGTGTGTGTGTGTGTGTGTGTGTGTGTGTGTGTGTGTGTGTGTGTGTGTGTGTGTGTGTGTGTGTGTGTGTGTGCGCGTGCGTGCGTGCGTGCGTGCGTGCGCGTGTGTGCGTGTGTGTGTTGTGTGTGTACTTTAATAGTTTTAATGCAGCAGACAGACATAAATCAAATCGTATTTAATCAGCTAATGGACCTAGCACACACGCACGTTCACACACGCACACGCTCGCGTGCATGTGCGCACGCACACACACACACACACACACACACACACACACACACACACACACACACACACACACACACACACACATACAGGGGAGAACTCGTCTAGCAACAGACAGAGAGCAGGAGAGATGGAGAGACAGGCTGAAAGAAAGCGAGAGAGGAGAAGGAAGGGGTGTGTGTGTGTGTGTGTGTGTGTGTGTGTGTGTGTGTGTGTGTGTGTGTGTGTGTCTCACATTACATCAAAGTCAACATAACATTTAATTTGATATTGCGATCCATTCTATTCTTCAGAACAGATTTAATTAGAGGCTCCTTCCCTCCCAATCCATCTCTTCCACTGGAGCTATCTCTCTTTCATCCATCCCTCCATCTCTTCTTCGTACAACCACATAAAAGCCTACCGCCCCTATTCCGTTAAAAAATAGCCGATCTACAAGTGTTGTGAGCATTTAGATCGGCAATTTCTTCCCCCTTTATTCACTCAGGGTATGCTGAGATCTGACATGTGTTTTTCAGCCACGCCCTTCTTCATAGTCACACAGTCAGACACATTATTACAAATGGTCTCTGTCGGGTTTAAACCTCATACATACAGTATGAGGTTTCCACCCGAAACTGTTACTTTTCAGGATTCAAATTCAAAAGCATCAAAAGTAGCAGATCTACAAGCTCGAAACGCGTCGCGACGCGTTTCGAGCTTGTAGATCTGCTACTTTTGAGTGACGCTGCAGCATGATCAAATGGGGCGTTAATTTACGAAAAAAACTAAAAGCGGTTGTATTTGGTCTCTCTGCTCTTCTATTGAGACATTCAGATCCTGTGTCTAGGTTAGACACGATGTTTGGTACGATCCTGTTTCTGGTTTTGACAACGGACTTTGACCTGAAGGTCAAACTTCTATTTCTCCCTCTGAGCACGCAGGCAGGCTCTATTAGCTCAATGGTAAAACAATAAATAAACAATTCAGCTCTTGTGCAGGAGACCTGGGTTTAAAACCGGGGTAGAACAGGAAAGTCACATAGCTCCTTATCCAGGGCTCAGTCAAAGATTGACTGTTGCGACTCCCCCTCCTCGCTGGTCTGCCTGCATGCTCTCTCTCAGACCCCTACAACTGATCTGGAATGCTGCAGAATGCTGCTCGACAACCTCCCTTAAGACGCATCTGTGTGTCATTTTAAGATTTATTTGGCTATTCAAAAATAGCTTGTAGATATGCAATTTTTTGAAAAATCGTGAAAATGTGTGCAAATCTTTTAATATATATATTTAACATTTTTAACTCCAATTTTGGCTTTTGGGGGTTTTCCCTGGAAAAATACATATCATTCTGGGGGTCCTTGACATGAAAAAGTTGGAGCACCACTGATATAGCAACATACTGTTAGGATTTAGAAATCATTTTTAGATATGTATTTCGCCGCGGATGATGAGCTATGAGCTCGTAGATCTGCTATTTTTGAATAGCCAAAGAAATCTTAAAATCACAAAGAGATGCGTTCCCGGATTGAATAGGTTAATGTCCTCAAGTCTCCCCTCTTCCATGCATTCGCTGGCTTCCATTTGCTGCCTGCATCCAGTACAAAACAGTGGCGATGACCTACAAGAAGACAATCAAGGGCATGACCTTCAGGATTTGATCCACCAATCGACGCCAAACTTTTTATTTAAGCTTTGGCACGGCTTACTGAGCCCGAGTAAGTTCTTAAGAGGATAAAATGATTCAACACAACCTCTGGGTTCTAAATGGTAGACCCCACCCACTCCCCTAGCAGTCTGCCTAGCAACACCGCGCCTCGCTTCATGCGAGCTACAAGAGCCGCTGAAGTGTTGTTGTGTATAGTGCTGCAACGGCGGTTTTACCACCTGGATATTTACTTGTTTTCTTCATCACCCTCTGACGTGCTTTGGCAAATCTGACGCTGTTGTGTTCATGGTCCTTCGTAGAGGGATTATAGAGGCGTTTGTACCTCCTAAACTCCTCAGTCCACCTCTGTACAAAATCTGTCCATTGTTCGCCGATTCTGATTGTGATTCTGATTCTGAATCAAGTTTTGGGCAGAAGGTGGAAACAACATAAAAGAAATGACACGTACCACGTCAAAAGTTCACCACGTTGATTGATGATCAATGAGTAGGCTCAGAATCAGAATATATAATATATATATAGCAAAAATATATATATTTAAAGCTGTAAAAAGTTTCATCGTGATACTGATAAATAGAGTAAACTTCATGTATCCGTTAGTTCCATTGATCCAAGCCAGAAACACAATCAATTGATTGATCATAACAGGCTCTGACTCACTTTACACGGCGGAGATCGGCAAGTGGGCCCTGATCCAGAAGAGGTTGAGAACCACCACTGGGCTTGTGGATGTATTCAACTAGTTGGGACGTCTTGGACGTGCAGGAACTGCAGAACAGAACGCTGGCAATAGTATGATTATCCAGCCTGATCGCCAGAGAATTAGTATACATTGCACGGATTTGTGCACGTCATTCCGTGCATAGTCGCCTAGAAACCCCCAAATTCCGTGCATATGTACGGGGAGTCCCACGGTGGGCGTAACCAGTCGCAACCCGGAAAAACCAGGAAGTAGAGCAGTCCCCACAACAAAATTTACGATTCTGTGCCTATCGGTACGTAACTCAAACGGCGCTGAGTAGGCTCAAGGGAATGTCGCAATGTTCAGGACGGCAACTCGCTCGCTTTAGCTCGCTCGGTGGTCCTTCACACGGCGACAATTCCCTTGAGACTGCGCGCCTCCGAAATGGTTTAGTCACAATGGGGGAGATGCGAGGCGGCTATGCACGGAATTTGTGGTTTTCCAGTTGTCTATGCACGGATTTTGAGAAACGTTGAAAAACGTTCAATGAGAACGTTTCCTCTGGCGATCGGGTTGGATTATCAGACTGAAGCTGCGTGGAGCTTCAGTCTGACATTGGCTGCAGTGTAGTCGATTACAAGGGGGAGGGGATTAGAATTTCCCTAAACCAATCACAAGAGATCCACGGATCCGCCTAAATCTGATGCTGCATAGCTTGTTTTAGCAGATATTCGCTGATAGGCTTGTCGTTAGACCCACCCCCACCTCCAACTCTCATTGGACGGTACTTTTTGTACCGAATACATCCTAGGTTCACATTACAACACCAGGCCAAGAGGCAGTCCACTCAGAGAGTGGGCGGGGTCTATGGTTTGGAACCAGGCTACGCTGGCAAGGCACCACCAACTTGTTCTCATTGACCTGCCGAAGCCAAACAAAGTTTGTGTCTGGTTGGAGTATACTGCAGCCTTGAGATCAGCCAACACAGGACCTCTGTCCCTCCCGTCCCTACGACACCCTGGTCATCACAAACCAGCCTAGACCAGGGGTCTTCCACAGGGTGTCCGGGACGCCTAGGGAGTCCTCAGAGTTACTACAGGGGGGTCCGCCAAATCTTTGTGTGGTGGCGAACGTTAGCCAAAAATAGTAGATCTACAAGCTCACAATGCCTCGCTCTACATATTTTATACAAGATGTAGTGGGGGGTCCCTGCTTCATCTCCCTCTCAGCTAGGGGGTCCTGAAACCCCCCCCCCCCCCTGCCCTAGACTCTTCTGACTGTGGAATGACCTTTGACCCCGCCCCCCCCCCCCCCTCAGTCAGGACTGCAGACTCACTCAACATTTTCTACAACAGTCTGAAAACGCACCTCTTCAGACTAGAGGTCTTCACGGGTCAAATATAAATACCCGAACCCAAATGGACCCGTGAAAATTTTACCCGGAACCGAATGGACCCGGCCTATGGTCCAATATGAAGGACTGATACCCGAATGGACCCGCGGAAAAAAAAAACGTAACCGAATGGACCCGGCCTATGGTCCAATATGAAGGACCGATACCCGGATGGACCCGCGAAAAAAATACCCGAAACCGAATGGACCCGGGCCATTATTAGAAATTGAGAACCGGACCCGAACAGCACCGAGAGCTGTCGGAAACCGACCCGTATAGAACCGTGACATACAAGAGCCGAACCCGTACATAACCCGAGCCTCCGAAAAACCCGAATGCAAAATAGTTTGCCAACGTCATTAGTACAAGTTGTCCAGCGTTAAATAAGATTTGTTTCATACTTTCTTAAACTAAATGTTAACGTAGCCTCCGTGGTTGTGATGTATAATCCCAGTCAATGCTCATTGGACAGCTATACAAAAATAAATCCACGTTCTAGATGTTTGTAATCCTTCTTCATTGCCAACTATAATCCACGTAAATGTCTAATGTTAAACCACATTTAATGTTGTTTAACATTATAATTGGCTTTGGAGTTTCCATTGTGCTTTGCAGAGTATACCGGTAACAACATGCTATGATATTAACTCGACTATTTTACTATTTTAACCATTAACCAAAGCGTTACGTTAATCGACAATATTTGATATAACTGGTGTATATAAATTAGTGGGTAAAATATGTCCAAGGATTGGTCGGTGATGTCATATCAGATCGCCGAAGAATCCTTGCTATTTTTAAAACAACATGGCATAGCGTCCGTCGCTACTTCCTTGTTGCATAGTGACGTCACTGTCGAATCCTTGGTATCTTTGTCCTAGACTTTCAACGTGTGTGTCGATGATCAGCGCCGTTAATATTGCGCTGTAGTCTTTGCTCGTGGTTGTGAAACACTAAACAGGATTATTATTTCATGTCAACATTCAAGTACAACTATCAGAAGATGTAACTCAGGTAAAGTAATGCGCCACTCTGCAAGTTTAACTAAAGTTTTCCACCTGTCCAAAGTTATTTACAGACAGAGCCTTCGGTCAAGATCAAGACGATCATCAAGGCTAATACAGACATATGTTTTAATCATCCTATCCTTGTTAATATATCACCATTTAGGTCAATGATATAACATTATGTAGTGATATGATAATATAAATAGCAGCCAGTCATTGACTGCGTCACTGCCAGTCTGTCTTCTTCTGAGCGACCTCCCTCCCTCCACTCGGGTATTAATGGAACCGTCCATCTCACAGTCTGAGCCCCGAGACCCACCGCTCGCCGGGTCCACTCGGGTATTAGTGGAACCGTGCATTTCACAGTCTGAGCCCCGAGAAACCCGCTCGCCGGGTCAACTCGGGTATTAGTGGAACCGTGCATTTCACAGTCTGAGAACCGAGACCCGAGACGGACTGTACCGGCTCCGACCCGGACCCGGAGTCACTTATTGGGAATGGACCCGTGACCGAACGAGACCCGAGACGGACTGTACCGGCTCCGACCCGGACCCGGAGTCACTTCTTGTGAATGGACCCGTGACCGAGCCGGGTACGGGTCGGATCCCGGGTATTTCGGGTTACATGCCTAACCCGACGACCTCTACTTCAGACTCCCCAGGACTTTTTTGTGTTATCCTTTTAGCCTTAATATTATGACTGTAACACGTGCTGTTTACATTCAATCAATCAATATCTACCTTTAAACAGGCGTGCCGCGTGAGCTTGTAGATCTGCAATGTGCATTGAGAATAGGTGGTTAAATAAAATAATCAGTGGTCAAGGACTCGGACATCGGCCGGGCTGTATTTGTGTGTATCACTGCTTGTTGTACATTCAGATAGATGCTAGTCATGTTCACCAGATGTACCGTATGTTGTTTAATTGTTCGTATGCTATGTTTGTTATTTCCTTCTGAAACTATGTGTCTGAAACAGGAACATGCCGGCTGACTTCAGCAAATAAAATGCACTCCTAATCGAAAACGGCTGAAAGAGAGAGCACACACACACACACACACACACACACACACACACACACACACACACACACACACACACACACACACACGGGTACACACAAGTATTGCTATCCATGTGGGAATGTCAAAAGCAATTTTTATTTAATAATGCAATTTATTTGGGGGGGGGGCATCGATCATTCTAAACACGACCCTCACTCTAACCACTGACCCTAAACCAGTGTTTACCAAATGGTGGGACGGGACCCATTTTGGGGTCGAGGCCCCAAAAATGTAACATTATTTCAAAAGATATTCCCGGGGAGACATCACATTTCTCTTTTGGGACTCCAGCTAAAACGTTTGGGAACCATTGTCCTAAAACAACTCAACTCAAACAACTCAAGTGCCTAATCCAACAATCCTCAATGTCAATCTTTTACTAATCCTAGCTCTAAAAATCTTTCTTGCCATGAAAATGACCATTTTCCTCATGGGGACCAGAAAATATCCCCATAAGTCACATTTCTAGTTATCTTACTTATCCTTGAGAAGACACGTGGATAGTACAAAACCAAAGTTTCTAAAGTAAAACCTTTTAGTGCATATTTCTTCCATATAGTGTCTCAGCTTCTATAATCATTGCTGTCAGCCAGGTGGAAACCTTGTACGTCCAAAACGGTTTCTTTTCAGGAAATGGGAAAAAGAACCTGGCTGTGATCCAATGTAGTTATTACTTAATCACAAGCTCTTGTTAATACTTTTGATTGGTTCAATATCCTTCTATTAGAACCCATGGCAAGGGCCATGGAGTGCCACTCAGCGTGGTGCCAGCTCTCACAGCACACCAGTAATCCAACCGGCTCCACACTTGGTACAAATATTGTCAGTACTCTGGCTAGGACCTAAGCTGCTTTAAACCAGTGGTTCTCAAACTTTGTCATGTCAAAGACCCCTAAATTGACACTTATTAGCCGGCGGACCCCCATTTGAAAAGATATGCCAAGGACCCCCATAAAAGAAGATTTTTACAGCTCTTGCAGTGATTCTCAACCATTTTAATTTCAAGGACCCCCAGTATGACATGCATTAAGCTACGGACCCCCATTTAATGGCATTTCTATCTCTGGGACCCCGATTTATATTGTAATATCAATGTTAATTTAACTGTGTACAAATGGAACCAACTGGACCCCTTAGGGTTTGTCTGTAACTCTCTGAGTTACAGACCCATAAGGGTCCATTTGGTTCCTAACTATCTATCATTTAGCCGGGGACCCCCTGGAACTCCATCAAGGACCGCTGGGGCTCTCCGGACCCCACTTTGAGAACCAATGCTTTAAACACCTTCAATGTACTTACACGTTGTAGGCCTACAATTTGTATGAAACTTCATTATTGCGGCACATTTTTCCCCGTTAGGCCCACCTTACTGCTCACGTGTGACTACTGCACATGCATGATTTACTGTAACCAACAGCTGAGCCCAACGCCTTCTCCAATGCCAACTTGTGGGACCTCACAAAACAGGAAACAATAGACACCCAAATCAGGAGGAGGAAATGGAACTGGATAGGCCACACACGTAGAAGACAAAATAGTATAATGATAACAAAACCTGCTCTGACATGGAACCTGCAAGGCAGGAGGAAGAGAAGAAGGCCTAGAGCAACCTGGAGAAGGACCACAGAACAGGAGGGGCTGTCATGGCAACAACTGGCTCAGAGGGCACAAGACCGGAGAGGAGTTTCACCAATGGCCTATGTTCCTCAGGGAATTTAAAGGCCTAAGTAAGTAAGTAAGTAACAGCTGAGTTACTGCGCAATTGTGCGCATGCATGCAGATCAAGACGCTGTTCAAGGAACAACAAACAACAAAGCACGGACAGGACGTCACTTTGAAATCAATCACACTTTTGGCTCTACGGTCACTCAGCGTCGGC